>NC_023757.2:19827172-19855434 GCF_000499845.2 Phaseolus vulgaris
GAAGGCCTCGAGCCAGGAAGGAAAAGAAGGAAGTGGTGAAGGCCTTTCCTTCATTTGCTGCTGCTGCTGTTCCTGCTCCCTCACAGAAGAGGAGAGTTATGGCTCTCCTCTTGTACACCGCAAGAGGAAGCTACCAGCGGTTGAGGGGGCCTCATCTCTTTAACCTGGGGAGATTGAGGTGGTGGAGGTAGAGGAAGGTTCACCCCCTCCTTTCTGTACTCAACCTGCCCCAGTGCCCACATGCCTTCCCTCTCCCCGTCAACGGCCATCTCCAGCTCCTTGACCACCATCTCCCCCCGGCAGGCCAATCTCTTGGTCAACCTGCTCCTCCTGCTGGGGGCGCTTCTGCTCATTCGGGGGGTCTCCCACCACCACTGCCAACCTCCGCTGCTGCTGAATGTGGTGGGGCCAGCTCGCGACCAAGCGTCTCTGGGGCTAGCCACGAGAACTTCAGCCGGGTCATCACTTTGGTTCGACAGCTCATCTGCAACCGAGAACTCGTCGAATGGAGCGGAGACGAGGTGGATATGCACCTGGCTAGGCAGATGGTGCTTTCTTTGGAGTTTTCCACCCAGCACCGCAAGCAAATAGCCCTGGAGAAGAGGGTAAAGGAGCTTGAGCATGACAAGGAGTCACTGCAAAGCGACTTCGAAGTTGTCCAAGGGTCCGTAGATCTGATGAGGGGCATGGTGGAAAAAGCTAGGGGAGAGTACTTAGCGCAGGTCCAAGAGACCATCAAGACTGAGATCTTGATGGGGCAAGTCGTCAATTCTCTGGACTGCTAGGTAGTGCAACTGCGGGCCGAGACCTCCTCCCTACGCCAACTGAACTCTCAACTAGTGGGGGAGCTCGAGTCCACCAGGGAAGCGGCCGCTGCTGGGGAGAAGAAACTTGAGGAGGTGGTGGGCAAACTGTCTGAAGCAAAGGGCCAATTGGAAGAAGCTGCCTCTTCCCTTGCTGCCCTTACCACCGAGAAAAATGCTGCGGAGGCCTCAAAGCAAAAACTAGAGGCTGAGAACGCCGATCTTATGAATGTGGGTGTTGACGCCCTTACTGAAGGATTCGAGCTGGCGCTCGAGCAGATCCGATGCGTTCTCCCAGATTTGGACCTTTCGCAATTCAGCATTTACCATGAAGTGGTAGATGGAAAACTCACTCCTCCTCCTTGAGCTCTTTCTCTCTTTTTTCTTTGTAATTTCACACTTCTGCATAATTTGTTGTACTTTGAACTTGTATAAACTTTGTCGCTTAATATATACTAGTTTCAGACGCATATCTTTTTCTCCGCGTTTTCTTAAGCTTTGTCTTTCCCTTTGCACACGACTAAATGTTAACCAGCTTAGGCCTAGCGCGGTCTGCCTCCTTTGATCTTGGCCTCTACTTTGATCGCGATTAACAACTTCCTTAGCTTTTTCTTTAACAGTTCTTGTGCGCTGCTTTGTACCACTAGGCAATCACTGACGACACATCAGTCATCGTTCTTCGGTCTTCACTTAGCTTCTCTGTCGCTCTAGCGCTAAGTGCATAGAGGACTTTGACATCGATCGCTCGAGGTGATGCCTTGTTTTGGGGAAAGAAAAGTGTTTCTCGCTAACCCCTCTTACCTTCCCCAAGGTCATCACCCTTTGGTGGATTGGGTCGTTCATTCCCTGCCTCACTCCTGGGGTGAGAAGGGTTTCAAACTAAGAGCCTTACTGGGCCAATATTGGTGTATGCCAAGTGGGTAAGGACATTTGTCAAAATCTTTCCTTTCCCTCTCTTGGTCTTACTAGCACCCCTGACTTTTCAAACCCTAGTCGCCTGCACTCACACCTGGGGTGAGGAAGACTTAGATCAGTGTCAGTACTCGCGCCTAGGGCGAGTAAGGCCTAACCGACCACCTGCACTTGCCCCTGGGGCAAGGAGGATTTTAACTTTAATACTTGCGCACACTTGATATGCTGGAAATCTTTTCATTGGGTGGCCTCGTCAAAAACCCTCCTTAGGGAAAAGAGTGCCCCCTTGTCTGTTCAACTGTTTCCACTATATACAGAGCATGTATCTTTAGCGCGAGAACGCAACTACTTTACAACTTAACTGAAGTAAAATTTTAAGTGGGTGGCGTTCCACGTTCTGGGGATTGCTCCTCCCTCCAGAGTTTCTAGCCGATAAGCTCCGTTCTCCAACGTCTCAACCACTCTGTATGGGCCTGTCCACTTTGGAGATAACTTGTTCTCCATCTCATTCTGATGCGCCTTTCTCATCACCATATCACCTTCCTGGAAGCGCCTGAGCCTCACCTTAGAGTTGTGCCTCCGTTCTACTCTTCTCTTTACGGCTTCAGCACTGACTCTGGCTTCTTCTCGCACTTCATCCAGTAGGTCGAGATTCACCTTTCGCTCTTCATTGGACTCTTCAGCAATGAAATTCAAGAATCTGGGGGAGCTCTCCTGTATCTCCACGGGAATCATGGCGTCTGTCCCGTAGACAAGGCTGAAGGGTGTCTCATGGGTGCTGGACTGTGGGGTGGTATGGTAAGACCATACGATTCTGGGGACCTCCTCTGCCCAGCTTCCTTTAGCCTTGTCTAGTCTTCGCTTCAGCCCCCTGAGCAGTACTCGGTTGGCCGACTCCACCTGCCCATTGGTTTGTGGGTGTTCCACTGAGGCGAAAACCTGTTGTATCTTTAACTCCTCACACATCTTCCTCAGCTAATGACTCGTGAACTGGGTGCCATTGTCGGAGACCAACCTCTTGGGTATTCCGAAGCGACAGACGATGTTCTTCCAGACAAAGTGCTCGACTTTCTGTGCGGTGATGTGTGCGACTGGTTCTGCCTCCACCCACTTGGTGAAGTACTCGATGGCCACGATGAGAAACTTCATCTGCCTTATCGCCAGGGGGAAAGGTCCTAGGATGTCGATCCCCCATGTGTGAAATGGTCACGGGCTATGGATGGACCTCAACTCCTCAGGAGGTGCCTTGTGCCAGTCTGCGTGAAGTTGACACTGTTTGCAACGCTGAGCAAACCTCACGCAGTCTTCCTTCAGCTTTGGCCAGTAGTACCCCGCGCGGAGTATCCTACTTGCCAAAGCACGACCACCTACATGGCTTCCGCACACCCCCTCGTGCAGCTCAGACATGAGTCTGGTGCATTGCTCGCCGTGCACGCAGATCTGCACAGGGTGAGAAAATCGAAATCTAAAGAGGTTCCCATCAATTAGAGTAAACTTACTCGAGCTCCTCTTGATCCTTTTTGCCTCTGCCACATCAAGTGGGAGTACACCATCTTCTAAGTACAACTGGTACGGTGTTATCCACGTGTCGGGTTCCTTCACCGCGCAGACCTCCATCGACTCATCGATCTTCGACGGTCGCGCTCTCACCCTCGGCGCCTTCAACGTTTCTTGAGTCAACGATCGATGACCGATCGTCAGGCGCTCCACTGATTTGTACACATGAAGTACCTGGTTGTCTGGCACGAACGCGCGTGGTACCTTCAAGGTCTCCTGAATGACGGTCCTCTGCTTCCCCCTTGCCTGAGCTGGCCAGCTTGGCAAGCAGGTCTGCTCTGGCATTTTGCTCTCTTGGCACGTGCACCAATTCAAACTCAGTGAAGGACGTCTTCAGGAGCTGTACATATTCCAGGTAGGCTGCCATCTGGGGATCTTTTGCCTGGAACTCCCCTGTAACCTGCCCGGTGACTAGCAAAGAGTCGCTTTTAGCCACCAAGTTTCTTGCTCCCATTTCTCTTGCTAGCAACATTCCTGCGATCAGGGCTTCATATTCCGCCTGATTGTTGCTAGCCTTGAAGGCAAAGCGGAGGGACTGCTCGATCAGTACTCCGTTTGGGCCTTCCAAAATGACTCCAGCGCCGGTCCCCTGCTGATTAGAGGAGCCGTCCACCGATAACACCCATCGGAAATCTAAACCTTCTGCAGGTGTCGCGACCGACGACAGCTCGACCACAAAGTCCGCGAACACCTGCCCCTTGATCGGTCCTCGGGGCTCGTACTGAATGTCAAACTCTGACAATTCCACCGCCCACTTGACCATCCTTACCGCTACGTCAGGTTTCTTCAGCACGTTTTGGATGGGCAGATCCGTCATTACCACCACTGTGAAGCTGTGGAAGTAATGTCTGAGTCTTCTTGCTGAAAATACCACCGCCAGGGCAGCCTTCTCGAGGACCTGGTACCTTGTTTCAGGGCCTTGCAGCACCTTACTCACGAAGTACACAGGCCTCTGGGCCTGATCTTGCTCTTGCACCAGGACTGAGCTGACTGCTCTCTCCGTCACAGCGAAGTATAGACGAAGAGGGATGCCTACCTGTGGTTTACGCAAGACTGGTGGGCTTGCCAGATACTCCTTCAGCTTGATGAAGGCCTCCTCGCACTCCTGTGTCCAAAGGAATCTGCTGTTGCGTTTAAGACACTGGAAGTACGGATGACCTTTCTCCCCTCCAACGGACATAAACCGGGATAAGGCTGCCAAGCGACCGGTGAGTTGCTGCACCTCCTTAACCGTCGTCGGGCTCCTCATTGCCACGATCGCTGTGCACTTCTCTGGGTTAGCTTCGATTCCCCGCTCTGTTAAGAGGAAACCCAAGAACTTCCCAGCCTCCACGCCAAAAATACACTTCTCAGGGTTGAGCTTCAGCCTGTACTTGGCGATGGTGCTGAATAGTTCCTCCAGATCGGCTGCATGGTGCTTCTTCTCTTGGGACGTGACCACCATGTCATCTACATATGCATGTACGTTCCTTCCCAGCATGGGCGAGAGCACCCTATCCATGAGTCGCTGGTAGGTAGCCCCCGCGTTCTTTAGTCCGAATGGCATGACCTTGTAGCAATAGCAAGACTGTTCAGTCATGAACGCGGTCTTGCATTCATCCATCGGGTGCATTTTGATATGGTTGTATCCTGAGAACGCATCCAGGAAGCTGAGTAGCTTCCCCCCTGACGCGCTATCCACTAGAGCATCTATACTGGGTAAGGGGTAAGAGTCTTTGGGGCATGCCTTGTTGAGGTCAGTGAAGTCCACACACATCCTCCACTTGCCATTTGACTTCTGCACCAGCACCACGTTCGCTAGCCACTTTGGGTACTGGATCTCCCTGATGTGCCCTGCCGCAAGGAGCTTCTGCGCTTCGTCGTGGATCACCTTCCTCTTTTCCTCGTTGAATTTCCTTCGCCTCTGTCGCACAGGTCGAACCTTAGGATCCATCGACAGACGATGGCAAAGGAAGTCGGGGTCGATTCCTGGCATGTCGGACGCTGACCATGCAAAGGCACCCATGTGCTTCTCGATAACACCGACAATCAGCTTTCGCTCTTCTTCAACGAGAGATCCTCCCAACTTGAACTTTTTCCCCCTTATGTCCACTTCAACCCATCCTTCAGCTGGGTGGGGCCTTCTCTCACTGGCGATGACCGCCCTCGCGATCCCTGACTCGCGAGGAATGATCGCGCCCTCCTCTTCTTCTTCAACCTGAGCTACCTGGGAGCCCCCCATCGTAGCGTTCTCCACCCTCCGAGCTCCATGCGTTCCCCTAACCACCGATCGCTCTTCGCGCACACCGGGTGGTGGTGTTGTGGTGACGTGACATACGCTTCTCTTCTGCTTGAGGTTGTTCTCATAATAGCGTCTAGCTTCGGCCTGATCCGACATGATGGTTATTACGGTCCCCTCCATCGACGGCAGCTTCAGCTTCATGTGCCTCGTTGATGGTATTGCGCCCAACCTATTGAGTGTTGGCCTCCCCAACAAAATGTTGTACGCAGAAGGGGCGTTCACCACCAAGTATTTTATCCTTTCGGTGCGGGCTTTCGTTCCATCTGTGAACGTTGTCCTCAGCTCAGTGTACCCCCGCACTTCTACCTGATCCCCTGCAAAGCCGTAAAGACACCCGGTATACGACCTTAGTTGATCAGGGGACAACTGCAATTTGTTAAACGTCGGCCAGAACATGACGTCTGTCGAGCTTCCTTGATCTACGAGCACACTGTGCACTCGTCTTCCTGCCATGATGAGGGAAATGACCACAGGGTCGTTATCGTGCGGGATAACGTCCCGTAGGTCAGCTTTCCTGAAGACAATATCTACTTCAGGGAAATGGCTCTCGTCTACCGAGTCTACCGCCATAACCGATCGAGCGTACCTCCTTCTCTGTGACACGGTGCATCCTCCACCAGAGAAGCCTCCCGCGATTGTTTGCACTTCCCCGTGCACAGGGATTTCATGCTGCTGTTTTCTAGCCTGGGATCCCGACGCGCGATCACCCTGCGGCTCGCGCAGGTAATCTGCCAGGAATCCGGATTTCACCAACTCTGCCAGTTGGTGTCCCAACGCCAAACATGAGTGGAGTGTGTGGCCAAAGGCCTGGTGAAACTCACACCACTCATTCTTCTTCCTTCCAAGTACCTTATCTGTCTTCTCCGGTACTCGTAGTCTCGCTGCTACAACAGGAAGGGCGATGAGATCCGCCAATCCCACCATGAAATTGTATCTTGGGGGTGCATTATTCTCCCTTGCACGCCCCCTGCCCTGGTCCTTGCTTGGTGCACAGGGACGAGGTTTTCCCTGCACCTTCTTCCCCTCCTTGGCCTCATGCACCCTTGCTTGCTGCTGCGGCTTCCCTTGCCCTCCACGCGGTCTTGGTGGTGCAGCACTTCCTCTTTTCTCAGAAACCTCTGTTTCTGCCACTATGTGCGCCACCGCGCGTCGTCGAATCTCTGCAAAGGTGCTGGGGTGGTTCCTGATGAGAGACTCACTGAAAGGACCAGGCAACCTTCTTAAACGCGTGCACCAGCATATCCTCATCCTTGCTGGGCAGTCTAACCACTTGTGCTCCAAAGCGGTTGAGGTAGTCCTTCAGCGACTCGCCTTGGTACTGTCGTACATCGAACAAATCGTATGACACCACTGCAGGTGCTTTGTTAACGATGTACTGCTCAGTGAAAAGCTTTGAAAACTGAGGGAAGGAAGTGATATGTCCTTCTGGTAGGCTCACGAACCATTCCATGGCGATTCCACTTAGTGTGCTCATGAACATTTTACAGTACACAGCATCTGAGCCCCCAGACAACATCATCTAGGTGTGGAACGCCGTCAGATGCGCCTGCGGATCTTCTACCCCTGTGAACGACGCCTTCACTCCCACCAGGTTGGGAGGCACCATGGTTCCCATGACTTCAGGGGAGAATGGCATGGGGAACGCTCTTGAAGGCGACGGCGGCCTCGACACCCTTTCTTCAACCGCGCGTTCCTTCTATGCCTGCAACGTCCTCCTTAGCTCTTCATTGACGCGATTCAGCTCGTCGTTCCTACTCTGCGACGCAGCCAACTCCGTCTGCATCCTCTCTTGTTCCACTCTCGACGCTGCGGCGTTGTCCTGCAGCGTGCGCACCATCTCCAGGACCTGCGCCATTGTCACAGCTCCTTCGTCAGCAGATGGCGCAGGTGATGGTTGTCTGTTTCTTGGCATCTTTCCCAGCAAAGAACTTGGCAAAACTTTGGTAAGCTTCAAAAACTGTGGTGTATATGGGACCACGATTCACTCGTGCCCCACGGTGGGCGCCAAATGATCCTGCCGACAACTCGAGCGTGGAGGAATCGTTTCGTAGCTCTCTCTGCCCCGTCTACGCGACTGTGCTATCTGCAAAATCACCCTCAGAACCTTCTCTAGGATCTCCAAACGCGACCTGCAAAACACACAGACGACGCCTCTAGCGGCCGTTTGCACTCCGACGATCAAGTTAGATCACATAACCACCAATGAGAAAAACTAGTAGTGTGTGTGAAAACTCTTGCTCTCTTTTTTTTCTATCTCCCCTGAATTTCACCCTGATTCTCTTTTATGCCTCTCTCTGTATCTGGGCCTAACAGAATTCTGTTATGCCTCTCTGGCATGTGCCAGAACCCTGTTATGCCTTTCTGCGACAACGTACCTCCAGAATCAGTAGAGTGTGAGTGTCTGTGCGTGTCTGCGCGTCTCTGCGCTTGGCTGCGCTTGTCTGTACCCTTAGCGGTACGGAGTGCACCTTTATCTGGACCACGCCCTTCTCAGATGATGACACGTGGAGGCATGCAACTCACATCTAACCATACACGTGTCACTACTTGAAGGGCTCTAGCGCTTCTCTTTGTGCGCCTAAGTTATTCCCTTGCGGAGTAACTTAGCATATTTCTTCCATCTGGGTAAATCGCATACTCTCAAGAGAACGCCAAGTGTGGCTGGTCTAGGCACACTCACCAAGCGTTGCTCTCTGCGTAAACGGCTTACACTTCACGGTATCACGCACGTAATGGGTTGAGGGAATAACCAATCACTGACTGGTTTACTAGCTCCCTCAGGCCACTCTCGTGCACGATTCCCTGAGATGTGCTCATGCGAGGTCCATGCGTAACGCTCTCGCTAAAACCTCAGTCCCAGTTTAACTGCGTGTAACACGAGACCCCGATGACCATGCACCCGATGACTGATCAGTGCTCTATTGCTTCTCGTGTTCTGCCCCTAGGCGTTCATCCGGGAACTGGTCTGTTGGTGGCCACTTGGTTACTGACCACCGATCACCGTTCTGGGTGATCTGTCCCCTGACTTCTCTGCCGCCTGATCTGTCGGTGGTCACTTGGTTATTGACAACCGATCACGTTCACCCTGATCTATCTGTCACCTGGTCCACGTGTCACCCTGCGAGTGGTCCACGTGGTTATCTTCTGCTGACGTCATCGACTACTGATGACCGACCGGATCAAATATATTAATAGAATAAAATTATTATGTAAAAATATTTTAATTAACATCAATTTATTCTAGCAATGAAAAAATACATTAAAACATCTCTATAAATGTCATTAATTATTTTAATAGTTATAAATTAAACATGTTTTTGCAATTAATTTATCGTATATGACATTAAATGAGTATTATTTAGAAAGAGATTACATTTATATTTTCAACATCAAAATTTTATTCATTTGTATTATTTAATTATTTCACTAAAGTCTATAAAATAATACTAACAATTTAAAAAATAACTAATATTTTGATTTAAGTATATTTTTAGTCCCTATTAAATATAAGTGTACTTTGATTTTTGGTTGTAGTCTGTTCAAAACTTAAAATCATTATTTTTGGTTCCAAAAGTTTAATTTAAGATAGATAAATAAAACTTCTTTTAGAATTTATAATTTTTTTGGAGATCTTAAATATTAGCACTGTATCACATACACTTGGAAATGTTACCAGATAACTTTATTTTTTCATTAAATATATAAATACTTAGTCAGTATTACGTTATTATTACTTATTTTAATCTTATATAGATAATTACATTATTTTTAATACATGTTCGTGTACTTCTTAAGTTTTTATGTACTTCAAATTAAAAAAATATTAAATTTTATAGATTGAAATAATTAATATTTTATTAAATAATATTATTGAAAAATTACACACAATAAAGTTATAAAAAAATAAATTAAATGTAACAGTTGTTTAAATTAAAAATTAAAAATAAATAAATTTAATTAATACTTATAAGATCAACCATTTAAATAAGAAGACTTGTACAAACAAAGTAACAGATACAACTTTTATAAAATAAATATAACTGCTAAGAAGTTCAATAAAAATGTAATTATTAAAATAATTATAATTATAATGATACAATAATATATTTAAAAAAATACATATTTCATTTAGATAATAAAACTAATGTAATTACACCCTTTTAGATTAGTTTACATATATTAACTAGATTATCTGCCATTTTATCAAACACTTCTAAATCAATTACTAAACATATCACTTCAAAATCTATAGTTAAGGACCTACTAGTTAGCTTATCAGCTAGTTTTATCACACATACTCATAGTATCATAATCTGGTTTATTAAATCTTTACAAGGTAAGAGTTTAATAATCAATTATTTTCTTAAGAGGAATAATAAAAAACGACTTTTAATGACTACAAAAATTATTGTTAAATGTACTGGACAGACCTCGAACATCGGTGTCAGACATCAACGTTAGACCTAGACATCGAACTTCGGTGGTGCAGTGATATTAATGGGCCACGTAGGTGAGCCTCAGACATAATAATAAGTTACTATCCTGACGAAAGAAGGACCTAAGTCACGAGAGGGTTCATGCATGTGGTGTGTATAACACGTT
Organism: Phaseolus vulgaris; assembly: GCF_000499845.2. Lineage (NCBI taxonomy): Eukaryota > Viridiplantae > Streptophyta > Magnoliopsida > Fabales > Fabaceae > Phaseolus > Phaseolus vulgaris. The sequence continues at coordinate 19,837,328 of NC_023757.2, forward strand.
CAGGTCTAACTCAAGTAAGTATTCCTTGAAGGCACTAAAACCCATGAGGGTTAAGGTTTCCAAGGATAGACTGCATGCATGACATGTGAATACTTAGGGCACCCATAGAACAGATGGCTCCGCAATGTTGGTACATGAGTTGGTACCTTGGAGGCCATACTGTTAAAGATTTTGCACTCCAGAACAGGGGCAAGTCTTGTGTCGCGGCCGCACTAAGCTTGTGCGACGCGTCACATGATGCCTCCCCAGTAACCCTAATTCCACTTAAGGAAAGATCCCCGTGGACAGGGAGTTGACCTAAATACATCCTATATAAAAGGAGGTAAGAACCCTAAACAAGTACGTCATTTCTAAGACTGAAACTGCTTTACATACTTACTGTTTCTTAGCTCAGTAATGACTTGATCGTCGAAGTACAATCAACAGGTAGGACCCCCTCTGTTTCAACGGAGCCACTCTCAACCACCCCAAAAGAGAGCAGAAACCACCAGAAAATAGAAGGAGCCACCATTTGCCTTTGAAGTTAACGACGACTGAGTCAACCGGCGAGAACATTTGGCGCCCACCGTGGGGTTCGATAAAACTAGGTCTCATTCACAATCGTATTAGCGACACGAGGAATACGAGACAAGGTGCATCTGCACTATAAGGAGGAGATAGTGTCTCCATGAAGCAACTCATGGAGACCATTCACACTCTCCAGCAGGCTGTAGCGACGTCCAAGGCTGACTAGGACAAGATTCTGGCTGAAGTTCAAGCCAAGCAGGCAACTAGCCAGAACCATTACCAGAACGACTTGGCAGCTTCACACGCAAACAATGAGGAACAACTTGGCAACTTCACACCCAGAAGCCCATATCACGGCTTTCCACACCCAGATGATGATTTCAGGAGGCACACACGCTATGCACTGTAAGCTGTTTATGAGTACGTTCTCAGGCACGACATTGGACTGGTTCATCAGTCTCCCTGATGGACATATTACCTCCTTCAACCAGTTCTCAACATTATTCAGAAAGCAATACATCGTCAACCAGGCTCCCCCTCCTGTCTCTTACGATCTTTTTGATGTAAAGCAGTATTAGGGAGAGCCTTTGAAGGACTTCTAGGTTCGGGGCATTAGTGGTGAAGCTTCACACCAAAGATGAAAATATGACGGTACACGCCTTCAGAGGAGGGGTGCTGCCACCTTTCAGCGATTATCTGATAAGGTGCCACCCAAAGACGTTCAACGAGATTCGCCACAGAGCCGTAACCCACATCGTTGCAGAGGAAGAGGTCATAGAGAAGCATGGAAGTATCGACCCAATTCGACCTCGGGGAACTGGTCATCCTCGGCCTATGAGGGTACATGAGGCCATGACAGAGAAGAAAGCCTCGGGGAAATATCCGCCATATGAAGCAAGATAGCCTCAAATCAGGGCACGTGTGAAGGAAAATACCCCCACCAAACACAATTTTTGAATGGACCTCAAAGAGCTGATTGTCATCCCTAACGTGGCAGATAGACTAAAGTCTCCTCCAAAGACCGACAAGAGCCTAGGGCACAACAAAGACACTTGGTGCGAGTTCCACCAAGCCTTTGGTCACAACCTACGCAACTGTTTGTGTTGGGATTCCAGTTAGATGAACTGGTTAGGAATGGTTGCTTGAAAGAATACCTGCAAGAACTGCAGGGGGCTCCGACGTCAGTAGCCCCAGCAGGAGTTCAGGGGCATGAGGTGCCCATCCATAGAGAGATCAACCCAATCTCTGGAGGATTCTCAGGAGGAGGATGTACAACCTCCTAGCGCAAGAAATATGCCAGATAAGTGATGGCAGTAGAAGCCCAGGAGTCAGACCAGACCCCCGAGCCCGACCTTGTCTTCACCAAGGCCGACTTGCGGGATGCGGTCCCACATGATAATGACCCAGTGGTGATCTCGGTAGTGACAATGGGAAGAAAGGTACACCGCGTCCTCATCGACTAGGGAAGCTTGGTCGACGTGATGTTCTGGTCGACCTTTAACAAACTACAACTGTCTCCTGACCAGTTAAGGTCTTACAATGGTTGTCTGTATAGGTTCGCGGGAGACCAGGTAGAAGTGCGTGGACACGTAGAGTTGAGGACAACCTTCAGTGACGACACAACTTCCCACACTGCTAACATAAGGTATCTTATTGTTAATGCTCCGTCATCTTATAACATACTTTTGAGCATACCTGCTAAGAACAAGATTGGAGCAGTGATAAAATAAGATACAGTTGAAGGGGCGGTGATCACCATCAAGTTTGATCAAAAAGAGGCCAAGAAGTGCTACGAGAACAGCCTCAAAACAAAGAGAGAAGTGTACGCCGTCACCACCCAACCTCCAAGGGATGAAGGGGTCACTCGGGAGAAACGACCCGAGCCCGCAGAAGAGGTGCTAGAGAGAGAGAGATTGAGGGTAAGAAGTTCAAGCTTGGCAAATCCTTAGGCCAAGAAGCACATGACCAGATTGTCGAGGTCATAACACGACACCTAGATGCCTTTGCATGGTCTACCTCAGACATGCCTGACATTGACCCCGATTTTTGTGTCATCATCTCACCATGGACCCACAGGTCCAAACTGTCCGCCAGAGAAGGAGAAAGTTCAATGATGAGAGGGGTCAGGTCATCAGGGAGGAGACCCAAAAACTGCTGAGCATTGGTCACATCAGGAAGATCCAATATCCAGAGTGGCTAGCAAACATGGTGTTAGTAAAGAAGGCTAGCGGGAAGTGGAGGATGTGTGTTGATTTCAAAAATCTTAACAAATCCTGCCCAAAGGACTCCGACCCGTTGCGCAACATTGACACCTTAGTAGACAACGCATCAAGTTGCAGACTTTTCAGTTTCTTAGACGCTTTCTCTGGATACAACTAGATCTGGATGCATCTCAGGGATGAATGCAAGACAGCGTTTATGACAAAGCTCTCCTGATACTGCTACAAGGTGATGCCTTTCAGACTCAAGAATGCAGGGGCAACCTATTAGAGGTTGATGGACAGACATGATAGGGCGAAATGTCCAGGCATATGTGGACGACATGGTGGTCACCTTCTAGGTGAGGGACCAACACGTTGGTAACTTGGAAGAGCTATTCACCACGATAGCCAAGTACAAATTGAAGTTGAACCCCAAAAAGTGTGTGTTTGGGGTAGAGGCAGGAGAGTTCTTAGGGTTCCTACTCACTGAGCGTGGGATAGAGGCAAACCCTGAGAAGTGCGCTGGAATTATAGCCATGAGGAGTCCGATCTCGGTGAAGGAAGTGCAACAGTTGATAGGGCGGATGACCGCTTTGTCCCGATTCGTGTCAGCAGAAGGGGATAAGGGGCATCCATATTTCCAGTGTTTAAAGAGAAACAACAGGTTCGTATGGACCAAGGAGTGCGATTCCTCAAGTTGAAGGAATACTTAGCCAGCCCACCAGTACTGTGCAAGCCATAGCTAGGTACCCCGCGCTTGTACTTCATAGTCACAAATTGGGCGATCTGTTTGGTCCTTGTTCAGGAGTAGGATCAGGCGCAAAAGCCGATATATTTTGTCAGCAAAGTCTTGCAAGGGCTTAAGGTGAGATACTAGGCCATAGAAAAGACAGCTCTAGTAGTGGTGTTTTCAGCCCGAAGACTTCGCCACTACTTCCAGAGCTTCACCGTAATCGTAATGACAAACCTTCCCATTCGCAAGGTCTTGCAGAAACTCGATGTGGCAGGAAGAATGGTGCGTTGGGCGGTTGAGCTATACGAGTTTGACGTGCAGTACAAACCAAGAGGACCTATCAAAAGCTATGTTTATGCTAACTTCGTTGTAGAGCTCTCCTCGGTAGCCACACACCAAGAGGAAGCATATTTCAGATGGGTCCTCTCCCTAGACGGGTCCTCCAACCAACAGGGTAATGGGGCTGGCGTCATCCTGGAAGGGCCAAATGGGTTGTTAATCGAGCAGGCCCTACGGTTTGCCTTCAATGCCAGTAACAACCAAGCGGAGTATAAGGCCTTGATTGCTGGAATGTTGCTAGCCAAAGAGATGGGTGCAAAGAGTTTGCTGGCAAAGAGTGACTCCCTGTTTGTCACAGGACAAGTTACGGGAGAATACCAGGCCAAGGACCTTCAGATGGTCGCATACCTAGAATATGTTCAGATTCTAAAGGAGACTTTTGCGGTGTTCAAGTTAGTACATGTCCCTAGAGAACAGAATGACCGAGCTGACTTGTTAGCAAAGCTCGCTAGTTCAGGCAAGGGGGCCAGACAGAGGACAGTCATATAGGAGACCTTGAGGACACCTCAAACCACCACAGGTAGCGCAACAGAAGTCCAACAAATAAGTACCTCTGAAGGCGTTAAGAAGAGTCACCGGTCGTTGACTCAAGAAACGCTGAAAACGCCCAGAATAGGCGCGTACAAATTATCAAGGGAAGATTCATTGCACGTTTTCCTAGTTGAAGGAGGCGAAATTTGGATGACACCCTAGGGAAGATTCGTTGCACGAAGGGAGATTACACGAGGTATGCACAGCGGTGCAAGCAATGCCAACAACATGCTGACTGACACAAGGCGCTCCCAGAGGAGTTGCAATCGATCCACAACCCATGGCTGTTTCATACCTGGGGGATCGACATTCTGGGACCATTCCCTTTAACGATGCGACATATGAAATACCTTGTAGTTGCCATTGAGTACTTTACAAAGTGGATAGAGGCCGAGCCAGTGGCGCAAATCACAGTCCACAAGGTCCAACACTTTGTGTGGAAAAACATAGTATGTCGTTTTGGAGTCCGGAAACGTTTGGTGTCCGCTAATGGCACCCATTTTGCAAGCCAACAGTTGGGCAAGCTGTGCACAAAGCTTGGAATAAAGCAGGTGTTTGCATCAATCGAACACCTCCAGACAAACGGGCAGGTCGAGTCTGCCAACCGAGTTCTGCTCAGAGGTCTAAAAAGAAGGTTGAAAAAAGCCAATGGGACTTGGGCAGAAGAGGTTCCTAGAATTGTGTGGGCTTACCACACCACTCCCCAATCCACTACCAAGGAAACACCCTTTAGCTTGATGTATGGTTCGAACGCGGTGATCCTTGTAGAAATCCAGGAGAGCTCACCACGTTTCCAAAACTTCGTGGCTGAAGAATCCAACGAAGAAAGAAAGGTGAGCCTGGACCTACTGGATGAAGTCAGGGAGGAGGCTCACATCAAGGCTAAAGCCTTGAAGAGAAAGGTGGAGTACAAGTACAACTCCAAGTTGAAACCTCGACAATTCCAGGTTGCCGACTTGGTAATGCGAAAGTCCCATCCCTACCAGCTAGAGAACAAGTTATCTCCCAAGTGGACTGGTCTATTCCATATAACAGAGGCACTTGGGAACGGAGCGTACAAGCTCGAGACCCTAGAAGGTGGGACGATTCCTCGAACTTGGAACATAGCAAATTTAAAGTTTTATTTCAGTTGATTATTTCATTGTACACAGTTTTAGGGACACTCTTTTTCCCTCATCAGAGTTTTTTAATGAGGTCACCCAATAAAATTTTAGTTAAAGATATATTCTTAAAAATGTATTGTATAGTGAAGTAAAGTGAACCTCTCCATTGCGTAAAAACGCCAAGATTGGAAATAGTATGGTTCTTAGTGAGCCTCCCTCTTGGGTGAGAACGCCAAGGTCGAGAACAATGTGGTTTCCAGTTAAAATCCTCCCTTGCCGCATAGGCAAGGACGAGGTCAATAAAGTGAACCTCTCCCTTGGATAAAAATGCCAAGATTGGGAATAGTATGGTTCTTAGTGAGCTTCCCTCTTGTGCGAGAACGCCAAGGTCGAGAACAGTATGGTTCTCAGTTAAAATCCTCCCTTGCCTCTATACGGCAAGGACGAGGTCAGTAAAAGTGAATCTCTTCCTTGGGTAGAAACGCCAAGATTGGGAATAGTATGGTTCTTAGTGAGCCTCCCTCTTGTGTGAGAACGTTAAGGTCGAGAACAATATAGTTTCAAGTTAAAATCCTCCTTTGCCTCTATGCGGCAAGGACGAGGTCAGTAAAATGAACCTCTCCATTGTCTCATAAGACAAGGTCAAGAATAATATGGTTCCCAGTTAAAACCCTCCCTTGCCTTTATACGGCAAGGACGAGGTAAGTAAAATGAACCTCTCCCTTGTCTCATAAGGCAAGGTCGAGAACAATGTGGTTCCCAGTTAATAAATCTCCCTTGCCTCTATACGACAAAGGTCGAGACCAGTGAAGAGAACCTATCCCTTGTCTTATAAGACAAGGCTGAGAACGGCATGGCTCAAAACGAGATGTCTCCCTTATCCTTATACGCCAAGGTCGAGAACAACATCTTCCATGTCTTTGTTTGACAAAGGGTAGGGCTAAGTAGGAGCTCAAGCAAACATCGCCTCTACCTTAACGTTGTGAAGAAGGTTAAGGTCAAACAGGTAGGTAAAGAAGCGTGCTACTTAAGTTAGAAAGGCCCTAAAGCATTGTTAAACTAATTCGACACAAGCAAAGCAGCTAACAACAAACGCAAATGAGCAAATAAGGAGGAAAACAAATTTTATAAATAGAAATATATGTACAGAGTTATCAATTGTTCATTAGGCTGTCAAATAATTACAAAGAGAAATCATCATAGATCATCCACAAGCTGCCCATCCGCGACCTTCTTCACCAGCGCAGTTTGGGAGAGATCCACCCTAGGATGCACACAAGCAACCTGGGCTATGGCATCTTCAAACCTTGCGGCGTAAGATTCTGCGGCGTCGTTGGTAAGCTCCTCCTTAGTCTGTTGGAAGAGCTCATCCTTACGAGTTAATTCTTCCTTCAGCTTGGCAAGCTGCTCCTCCAGTTGGGATGATTTCTCCTTGAGTTGAGCTGACTCCTCCTCAAGCTTGGCTAATTTCTCCTGCAACTGGGCTACCTCTTCCTTCAAGCCAACCACTTCAGTCTGGAGATCCAAGACCTTGGCATGATCCCCCCAGAGCTTCCTCGGACTTTTCGAACAGGATCTTCTTAGTTGCCAGGTCAAATTTGTGAAGATCCGCCGCGTACAAGTACAGGGCGGTCTCACGACGTTTGAGCTCTTTGACTTGAAGGGTGTCCTGGCTAACTGCCCCCCTTAGCTTCTGCATCCTAGACAAAGTAACGTTAGATGCGATGAGAATGTCCCCAAGGCACTTTGACGCGTGCTCCAGTAGAGGATCCTCCTCCATGTTCTCTAGTCTCTCTTGGTCCTGGAAGGCAGACAGGTCAGCAGGAGGCGCACCGTGATCGCCCCCTGAGGCACTCTCCCCCTACCCTCTTGCACCACAAGGTCACAAAGGGAAGAGGCATTGGGAGGGTGCTCCTTGTAGAATGGGGCACGATCATCCGAACCTGAAGTCGCAGGAACTGCAGCATCAACTTTATGCTTCCTCTTGAAGACGAGGCCTGACCAAGTGCCCTCGTCTTCAGAAGCAACGACCTTAGCTACCCCGTTCTGCCTTTGGTCTACGGGGGCTGGGGCAGAAGGGTCTGGAACAGAGGTGGCAGGGGTAGAGGCATCAGTGGTATAGCAGCCTTGAGTTGAAGAGCCACAACAGCTAGCTACCTCCTCTTCTCAGCGTTAAGTACCATACCTGCACAAGAAGATGAAACACATAAGAGTTTAAACCAAGTAAAGTGCACAAGCAAAAGAAACATGAGCAGAACTAGAGACAAACAACTACCAATATAGCCCTTAAGGGCTTTAGGGCTGAACTCGAGTTTGAGCAACTTAACCGTGTTAAACGGTGCTTGGAGACCGGAGAGGAGGTCGCACACCTCTCGTTCCCGTGGGGGTAAGTCCTCGAGGCATCTGGACTTTTTGAGCTTAGGTTTCTCTGCCCAGTAGAGGGGAAACCCGTCCAAGAGGGTGGGTCCCTCTTGTTGCACCGAACCTTGAAGAACTTCCCCTCGAAGCCTTTGTATGATTACTGAAGAGTGTCAATAGAACCCTCACAGCGACTCCGATGAAGCTCACCCACAACTTCTTGCCTGGGCTCTTAGCTTCGAAGAAGTATAGAAACACGTCCACTAACGGCGTATGATCGAGGCAGTGACACAGGATCGACATTGACTTCGGTGTAGCTGTTTGGGTGTAGCTGGGCGAGGGTGACATTGACTTCGGTGAGGAGGGCTCGCTCGAAGCCAATGAAGGGTAAGCGGAGGGAGAGTTTTTTGAACACGGTGGGGTAGATAAAACAAAATGGTCCCTCTGGGTCTGAAGACTCATCGCAACAAACGGGTTCACCTACCCTGCAAGGCATGATCCTCACAGATTTGTCGTGCTCCTTCCCAAAGATGCGAGACTTATGGCAAGTTTCGCTTTTCCTATAGGTCACTATGCTCGCAGGGGTAGTAAAGCTGGAAGTTTCCTCTAAAAGGTTGTTAGGTGCCCAGCGGTACAAGGATTTATAGTTAGAGGCAGAAGGAGTTGGGTTTGGAGTTGAGTTGGGAGTTAAGGTTGGAGTAGGGTTCGGTCGAGCCATATCAAGAAGAAAACCTAAAAAAGAAGGGAAAAAGAAGAAAAAGAGAGGGAAATGTGCGTACCCCAGAAAAACAAGGAAACGCGAAAGCGAAGAACATAAATCATAAAATGCAGAAAACATAAATAGTCATAGAACAGTTAAAGCATATTATGAGCATCGAAATAGTAAGACGAGGGCGATAATGAAGTAAAGGGCATACCTTGAAGTAATCGCGATGCGATGAGTTGAGTAAGAAAGGAGAGAAGGCAGAGTGTTATGAGAAATGAGCGTTCAAAGAAATGAGAAGTCTAAGAGAAGTAATGGAACAGTGAAAGGAGCATAGGGTTTGAGGGGTTTAAGGTACCAGGAAGCATAAGCGGCAGTGGGCCTTTACCGTTGATCTTGCCATGTGTACGTTGGTGAAGAAAGTATGGTGAGACGTCACCTCAGTGCACTATGCACGACCTATCACCCGTTCGCCACGTAGGTCGTCGTGGGCGATCACTTAGCCTCTTCGTTGAAACAAGTTACAACTCGAGCCTGGGGGCTTGTGTACTGGCCAGACCTCGGACATCGGTGCCAGACATCGGCGTCAGACCTGGACGTCGGACCTCGGTGGTCCGATGGCATTAATGGGTCACATAGGTGGACCCTAGACATAATAATGAGTTACTATCTAGAAGAAAGAAGGACCCAAGTCACGAGAGGGTTCATCCATGTGGTGTGTATAACACGTTTAGGTCTAGCACAAGTAAGTATCCCTTGGAAGCGCTAAGGCCCATGAGGATTAGGGTTTCCAAGGATAGACTACATGCATGGCACGTGAATACTTAGGGCCCCCATAGAACAGATAGCCCCGCAGCGCTGGTACATGAGTTGGTACCCTGGCGGCTATACTGTTAAGATTTTGCACTCCAGAAGAGGAAAGTCCTGTGTCGCGGTTGCGCTAAGCTTGTGCGACACGTCACAGGATGCCTCCCCAATAACCCTAATTCCACTTAAGGAAAGATCCTCGTAGGATGAGGAGTTGACCTAGATACAACCTATATAAAGGGTGGTAAGAACCCTAGACAAGTACGCCAATTCTAAGACTAAAACTGCTTTACATACTTACTATTTCTTAGCCCAGTAATGACTTGATCGTCGAAGTGCAATCAATAGGTAAGACTCCCTCTGTTTCAACGGAGCCACTCTCGACCACCCCAGGAGAGAGCAAAAACCACCACGAAATAGGAGGAGCCACCATCTGCTTTTGAAGTCAAAGACGGCTGAGTCAACCGGCGAGAACACTAAAATTAAAATATTTATTGTTAAATTTATTTGCGATCAAGTATTAGTGAAAGCAAAAATTCTAATTGTAAATCAATATTGGTTAGACTCCTAAATCAAATCCAATTTAGTAAATATAGATATATAGTTATAATATCATAAAATATTTGAGATCATATTATAATAATAATTATTATAGTTATAAAATATTAATTATTATTATTATATAATTAAATTATATAATTAAAATTACAATAATAGTAAGAATATTAACCATGGTATGATTGAATAAGGCATTTGGTATAGTAGTTTGATTATGTTTTCTCATTTTTTTTCCATTTATAGAATCCTAGATTTAGTGATTAAAATTTAGTTACTGTAACATTCCAAAAATTGCATCTAACTATTATAATATAAAGTTCAAAATAACATTCTAAAATCCTACAAATCCCAACATCTGTATGATCATTTGTTCGTGTACGTAATACAGTCATTGTAGTTCACAACACAACAAGAAAAACAAGGGTAAGCTAATGAAAATAAATTTCACAGCCTACTTAATCCATGCAAAAAGAACCAATTAGACAAATCATTTATAAATATTTCTTTAAATATTGTCATATAAAATTTCAATATCAATTCCCTCATTCATATAAACCACACATTGATCTATTTTCAATCACAATCATTGGATTTCATTTCAATCCATAACAAGATTTCATTTTAATCACATTGACTACACATGAATCCATCGTCTTCCGGAAGAGTCATTAAGTATGCTCCTAACAGATACTAACATCTAATCTGTACATAAAGGATTAAGATAAGTTCAAACATCCAATACCGAGTGTCTACAACGAGACCCGATGTATATGAACTCCCTCAATAGCTTCTCACCACTTGATATATTAGTCTATATGACTTACATCATCGGTGAATCTGGAGAATCCTGATAAATATAGGTTTTTCATACTTAATGTACCATCAAACAATTCATACATTATCCCAAATGTATGACATCAATTTGTTATAATTTTCATCATTCATATATGATACATATCATTCAATCACATAATATTTTAAAATTCATAACATTCAAAACATTTACAATGTCAAAAACAATATTTAACTTCCAAACTATCAAAATCTAATAGTTATACTTGTTGACACAACATAAAATCAAACAATTTTATCAAATAATATCACTGCAAGAGAAATTTAAACTTGGAACCACGTTCCCTCCACATTCAGATCTTTTAGCTTAGAATACTATTGAAAATTAAAGTTAGTTTCCATTACCTATAATTCCTTATTTTGATGAAATTCTACCTCAAACAGGGGTAACCACTGCAAAAAAGGAACATAGAGCAAGTTTTCCAAACATTACTAAGTTTTAGTATGAGCTTAATCAAGTTGAGAGAAACAATTTTCTCAACTGACCCCACTAATATTGATGACTAAATCGACGACTAAATCACATGAAAAAAGTAAAAATGAACTTATTTTATTTGAAAATTTGATCGGATAGAAATGTACAATGACTCCTCAACTACAGTGTGACGTGATCAAATTTTGAAATAAATGAAGTATAAAAGAGAAAAAAAAAAAAGTTGGAAAATAGGTAAGGAGTGGGGCTTTTTTTTTCTGTCTTTATATTTACGGTTTCTTACCGTTACCATTGTTTTCTATCATTATTTCAGGCACTATACAAATTAGTATTGTTAACAAATTATTTAGTTATTTTTTCATCATATATTTGTGACATATATAATTAATCACTATTTCATTTCCAATTTGCAATAAACTTATTTGCATTCCTAAAATTTATTATTAAATAACTTTTTTTAATAAGGTGCTTACAAAAAAACAAACTTTTTCATAAATTAATCAAATAAACTAGTAATTATTTTGTTACCCTTACAAGACATAGTGCAAAATACTTTTGATACAAGAAACTAATTAATCAATTCAAAACTAATAAACTTATAACTTACCAAACCAATTAACTTATCAACTAGAACCTAGTTTATCAATTATCGGTTAATGCTTGTTTTGTGAAGCACATTCTTAGTATTTGCAATATAATGTTAAGAAGTAATGTATATTTCTAAAATTTAAATATTTAAAATAAATATTATTTATGTATTTTAAAATGAAATATTAAAACAAGAATTTCAAATTCGGAGAAAAGAAAGTAGAAGAATATTATATAAGAACTAAAACTAAATTAAAGTTAGAACTGAGAACCTGTTTTGAAATTCCGACAGGTCATAAATTAGTTAAGACATTAATTCAAGGTTGGATAAAATTGTCTTAATAAAATAATATATAAAATACTGTTAAAAATATAACATCATACCTTAATAATACTGAAAATTAAAAATAGCATATATTATAAATTTATAATTCAAAATAAACATAAGCACACAATAATATTTAATTTTAAGTTTCAATAATACATAATAATGTTATTTAAAAATAAAAACTTTTTCTGAAATAAAAATAAAAACACTTTACATTTATTATATTTTTAAGGAAAAAAAATATTAAGATAACATTATATTAACAAAATATATTTTTTTTTCTCTTTTTTCCTGTTGACGCACTAAGAATATATTTTTTATTGAATTTTTCGATTTTGGCGGGTTTACAAACAAGAATAAAACTTCTCCATTTTAAAAAATGAAAATATATTTAAGATTCTTTCAAGTGACATTAGATTGATTTAACATAAAAAAATGGAACTGTATATAATGTTTATGGAAAATGTAAAGTGTTTTTTCCATTGACTTTTTAAAATGTTGTTATATGAAAATAAAGTTTTGTTAGATATTATATAACAAGTATATATTTTTTTTTACGTTTGGCTTAATGTTTAATGAAATTCCCTTTCAATATAAGTGAATTTATGTTTTAGATTCAAAAGATCATAATGATTGATGTTTTGATTTCTGCAATAAAACATTGAAAGATTGTTTGAAGAAAATAAAGTATTGACAGATGTATTTCAATTTTATGATTTAATAAGTACCATTGTCTTGAAATATTGAATAATATATTTATTAAAATAAAAAAGAAAGTAAAGATATCCAAGTAAAGTTATTTCATAATAAATATGATTATTTTGAAACAGTAATGTAATAAAACAGTTAACGACAGCTTGTGTGTGATTCCTTTGAAAATGTCGTTCTGATAAAAAGGGTAAGAAAAGGGCCTCAATTTCATAACCATGAGATTGTGATGAAATTTGTTTTGGCAAAAAAGGTAAAGAAAAGAGTGGTAGTGTCTTTGTTGAGCGTATATTAAGAGGATATGGAAGAAGAAAAAAAAAATTGAAATGTTGGGACATAACATAGTAGGGTTGATGATTGCAAGGTCAAAGAAATAGCATCTGTATAAAATGGGAAAGCAAGAAAAACACAGGAAAAGGGAAAGGGAGAGACTCAACCCACCATTCCGCGTCTCCCTCCTTTTCTAATTTTGATATTCAAATTTTCCATTCATTTCTCACCCTTCAATTCGTTTGTGTCTTTTTAGGGTTTCTCTCTCGCATCACCCGCTCTTAAAATTCACCTCATTTTTTCCATTTACATTTTTTTTCTTGCCATGCTGACGGGTGATGGCCCAGACTTTCTGCACTTATTTTCATTTTCCCAAACCATCAGTGATGAGTCTGTCGCGAAAAGATTGAATTGGGTTGAATTCTGAATTGTCTTTTTTTTTTTTTTTTTTTTCTGGCAGAATCAATATTATTATACATGTTTCTGTCAGATTGTTGGGTTGATTTTTCCCCTGGTCATGCGTTTTATCAATTCAGTTCTGGGTTTGGCCAATCCAATCTGTTGTTATTGGGGCTTGATTATAAATAATCTTTTTCCTTCTGCATGCACTGCATTTCCCTTTTGAAAGGTTTTTTTTGCGGTCTGCTGAAGGAAAACGTTGACTTTCTTGCCTTAAGATTGTGGGTATAATTAGAAAATGAAGCTTGTGGTTCGTGTGATTGAGGCAAAAAACTTGGCATTGACGGATACCAATGGGTTGAGTGATCTGTACGTGCGGATACAGTTGGGGAAACAAAAGTTCAAGACCAAAGTGATGAAAAGTTTGAATCCAATGTGGGATGAACAATTTACTTTTTGGGTCGACGACCTTAAAGATTCGCTTGTTGTCTCTGTGATGGATGAGGACAAGTTCTTTAATTATGACTATGTGGGACGGCTTAAGGTGCCTATCGCACTTGTTTTTGAAGAGGACATTAAATCCCTTGGCTCTGCTTGGTATTCTTTGAAATCCAAAAACAAGAAGTGCAAGAACAAGCAATTTGGTATATTGTACTGTTCAACTGAACTCCCCTCAACCTTATCCAATTGTTTAGGGCATTTTTTTTACATCCCCCACCCTTCTCCGTTTGCTTGGTTGTTTGTTTATTATGTGAAATTCATGATTTCCTCCTGTTGTTATATCGCTTTCATGCTAATGTAGACTACTGATCACGGAATGTAAATGGCATTTTGTTGAGTTTGAAGGGTCCTCTGCATCAAGTCCTTTTGGAAAATTTTGTGCTCGCATGAGGATCATGTTATTGAACTTAAATTGTGACAATTGCTTTCATTTTCTGGACAGGTGAGATTCATTTAAGTATATTCATTTCCCAAAGTAATGGATCTGGGGAGTCAAATGACATCGGTGATCAGTTAGTACCTCCAAGAAAATGTCCTGATGCAATTACTAATTCTCCTTCGATGTCTTCTGTCAGCTTTTCAAACTTGTCTTCTCCTGTAAGGGAAGACACTGCATCTTCCAGTTCTAAGGAGGAGAAATCTTGTATGCATCAAAAATCATTTGCTGGCCGAATTGCTCAAATTTTTAACAAGGCACTGATGTAGCTTCAATGTCACCCAGCAGAAGTATTGACTCAGACCAATCTGAAACATGCAAAGTTGAAGTTGGTGAGATCAAGATTGAGGAGGACCAGGCCCCCCCTATTATTGAGACTTTCGAAGAAACTATGAAAAAAATACAGTCTGCAGAGCAAGGAAGTGAAATTCCAAGCAATTTATCAGGAGGAGTTCTTATTGATCAATTATACATAGTTGCACCACGAGACTTGAATGCATTGCTATTTTCACCTGATTCTAATTTTCCCAAGGCACTGGCTGATCTACAGGGCACTACAGAACTGCAAGTTGGTCCTTGGAAGTTAGAGAATGGTGTGGAGACCTCAAAAAGGTCGCTTAGTTACCTCAAGGCACCCACTAAATTAATCAAGGCAGTCAAAGGCTATGAGGACCAGACATATTTAAAGGCTGATGGGAAGAACTTTGCTGTTTTCGCCTGTGTCAGCACTCCAGATGTTATGTACGGCAGCACCTTCAAGGTAGAACTACTCTATGTGATCACACCTGGACCAGAGTTGCCATCAGGGGAACAGTGTTCACGTCTGGTGATATCTTGGCGAATGATTTTTGTACAGAGCACCATGATGAAAGGAATGATAGAAAGCGGAGCTCGGCAAGGTATGAGGGAAAGCTTTGATCAATATGCTATTTTGTTATGTCAGACTGTAAAAGCTGTTGTCTCAAAGGACCTTGGTTCTAGTAAGGAACAAGCTTTGGCAACATTACGACCAGAGCCTCAGTCAGACTGGAGGCTGGCACTGCAGTATTTAGCTAACTTCAAAGTCTTCTTAACATTCTTAATGGTCATGTCCGTGTTTGTGCATATGTGGCTGGCATCTCTAGTGGAATTCAAGGGCTTGAATTTTTTGGCTCGACCTACCAGATTCTATTGGGGAATTAGTTGTATGTGTTATCTTGGTTCTTCAAGGTGAAAAAGTAGTGGGTCTAATCTCACGCTTCATGCAAGCCAGAGCACGAAAGGGTAATCCCTTTATTGCCTTAATTTTTTTTATGATCCTTTAACTTGAGAATTTGCTTGATTTTAAACACCCATCAGATTGCCTTAAGAGAGAAAAACAAAATTCGAAGGTGGGAAACAGCAGATCCTCCTAAGAAAAACCAGCAAAAAAAGGCAAGCCGAATTGCAGCAAAGAGTAATTTATATTTAGCTCAGAAGAAATTTCTCAATCCTATGCGGCGTTTTGACAAAACCGTAAACTGAAATGTATTGGGGGACTTTTACTCCAATAATAAATTACTGGATAAAATAGCGAAATTAATACTCTCAGATCAAATAAATAAATAAGTGATACGTAAAAATTGAAAGCCTTGTACTTATTATTGAGAACGAGCTTACTTACCAGAAAGAGTTAAACCTAAAGGTGAAGAATGTATTTCATGTTTTGCTCAGACACTGCTCTGGATTCTCTCAAGTAAAGAGTTAAACCTAAAACGAATGTTGTTTATTTACATTAAATAAAAATATGACTTCAAATTTCAAAGAAATGAAAATCAAAGAAAAATATTTTGTAAGTACCAAATGCAAAATTCTCTCATTTTACATGGTAATTTTACTTTGAGTATAGAATAAATCATGTTAGATGAGGAGTACTCTGACAATGTTCGTTATTGCAATCTAATGATGAATAATTCATATCAATACCAAGGCTAAACAAAGCAATGATTGCTGAATTTTATAGGATGAAAAACAGTGATTTGTTTTACAAGGATAACAATTGAAACACTCACTTTATAGGTATTAAAAACATTTTTCAGCTTTTTTTTATCATTAAACTTGTATCTTTTTTTCTTTGTAGGGAGGAAACAGTAAGAACTTGACAAATGCTAATGTAGTATGGACATTTCATTCAATTACGTTTTATTTGAATTAATTGATTATGCTTTTTCTCTGACACCTGACATGTTTATTTTTTTCATGGGTTGGCCAGGAATTTCTTCTCCCTTCTTTCTTAATTATCTAGCCCTTGTTTACATTATTTGCTGTTTATATGCCTTTCCTGATATGGTTTTTTGGGGTATTACATTATTAGGTAGTGATCATGGAATTAAAGCACAAGGAGAAGGATGGATGCTAACTGTGGCCATAATAGAAGGAAGCAATTTACTACTCTTGATTCTAAGACTTTTTGTGATCCATATGTGGTGTTTACTTGCAATGGAAAAACAAGAACCAGCTCAGTCAAGTTCAAGAAATCTAATCCTTTATGGAATGGTAAATATATTTGAAACCTTGATATTTATCATCAATGTGCACCTCCAGTGATCTAACAAACGAGTCTAGTTTTCTTCTACATGTGATCTAGGTTAGATGATAAAGTATTCTTTGTTAATAAAATTGCCTGTCTTTGCAGAAATATTTGAATTTGATGCAATGGATGATCCTCCTTCTGTGCTGGATGTGGATGTTTATGATTTTGATGGACCCTTTGATGACGTTACAGCTCTAGGACATGTTGAAATCAATTTTCTTAAAACAAACATCTCAGATCTTGCTGATATATGGGTTTCCCTTGAAGGGAAGTGGGCTCAGGCAAGTCAGTCTAAGTTGCACTTAAGAATTTTCCTGAACAACACTAGACGTGGGGATGTTGTAAAACACTATATAAGTAAAATGGAGAAAGAGGTGGGGAAGAAGGTAAGGATCCATCTATGTTGTCAGGCATTTTTTTTTTATTATTAATTATTTTGTACTTCTGTTTTATCACCCTTTTCTACCTTTTTCTTTTCCTATTTACAAAATTGTAGATTAATTTGCGGTCTCCTCAAACAAATTCAGCCTTTCAGAAACTCTTTGGGCTTCCACCTGAGGAATTTCTCATCAATGACTTCACTTGTCATTTAAAAAGAAAAATGCCCCTGCAGGTGTGGTTGGTTTGTAATGTAGTGTTGAAAGACATTGTAAATTCTATTTTTTTTAACGGGCTCATGTTTTCTTTCGTATTATCTCATTAAGTTGTTGTCAATTGTTTGTTTTCTTCAGGGTAGACTGTTTGTTTCAGCAAGAATAATTGGTTTCCATGCAAATTTGTTTGGACACAAGACAAAATTCTTCTTGCTCTGGGAGGACATTGAAGATATTCAGATTATTCCTCCTACATTTTCATCAATGGGAAGTCCGATAATTGTCGTAACTCTTTGGCCTGGAAGAGGTGTTGATGCAAGGCATGGTGCAAAAACACAAGATGAAGATGGCAGACTGAAGTTCCGCTTCCAATCCTTTGTGTCTTTCAATGTTGCAAACAGGTAGACTGGGGACATTTTATGTTATTGTACAAGCTTGCTTCTTCTATTTGCTTATCTGCAACAGCAAACTATAATTTTTGTCTGCTCTCTGTTTTAGCAACCCTGGTTACTTTTAGTATAACGACACCAGTATCATTTTGAGTTTAAGCCTTGAGGTTGTTTTTGTTGGAATAATGTATATCACATGATAAAATCATTTAGTGCTCA
>NC_023757.2:19865434-19894945 GCF_000499845.2 Phaseolus vulgaris
AAGCCACGGATGGAAGAGAGAAGGCTTTGTACATGTTGCATAAAGGCCCATTAGGGGTACTTAGTAATTAGAGTAGTGTAGAAAGCATATTTGAGTGAAACTTTCTAGAAGCTTTCTAGGTGTGACCGGTCATGGCACATGGCTAATGATTTGCATTTCATTTGGTTTCCATTTCATTAGCTATTAGCTTAGTTTCTACGTCCAAATAGCCTATAAATAGGGAGGCTATCTCATGTATTTTTCAAGTTTATTGTGAGTAAAGTTATGCTGCCATTTTGTGCTCAACTTTGCTTCTCCCTAGAATCCTAGGCTCTAAACTTCAATTCCTTCATCTTTTCCCTTGGGCTGGCCGAACCACCCAATAACCACACATAGCATGCACCTACAAGATCAATACCACTCTTAGGAGGATCTTGCTCACCTTCATTCATTGCTTCCGCCCCATTACTCTACATTGATTCAAGAAGAACTTCATGAAAATGCCATCAGAAGAAGAATGAGTGGTGTGAGTTTCACCAGGCCTTTGGCCACACACTCCACTCATGTTTGGCGTTGGGACACCAACTGGCAGAGTTGGTGATATCCGGATTCCTGGCAGATTACCTACGCGAGCCGCAGGGTGATCGCGCGTCGGGATCCCAGGCTGGAGAACAGCAGCATGAAATCCCTGTGCACGGGGAAGTGCAAACAATCGCGGGAGGCTTCTCTGGTGGAGGATGCACCGCGTCACAGAGAAGGAGGTACGCTCAATCGGTTATGGCGGTAGACTCGGTAGACGAGAGCCATTTCCCTGAAGTAGATATTGTCTTCAGGAAAGCTGACCTACGGGACATTGTCCCGCACGATAACGACCCTGTGGTCATTTCCCTCATCACGGCAGGAAGACGAGTGCACAGAGTGCTCGTAGATCAAGGAAGCTCGACAGACGTCATGTTCTGGCCGACGTTTAACAAATTGCAGTTGTCCCCTGATCAACTGAGGCCGTAACCGGGTGTCTTTACAGCTTTGCAGGGGATCAGGTAGAAGTGCGGGGGTACATTGAGCTGAGGACAACGTTCACTGATGGAACGACAGCCCGCACCGAAAGGATAAAATACTTGGTGGTGAACGCCCCTTCTGCGTACAACATTTTGTTGGGGAGGCCAACACTCAATAGGTTGGGCGCAATACCATCAACGAGGCACATGAAGCTGAAGCTGCCGTCGATGGAGGGGACCGTAATAACCATCAAGTCGGATCAGGCCGAAGCTAGACGTTGTTATGAAACAGCCTCAAGCAGAAGAGAAGCGTATGTCACGTCACCACAACACCACCACCGGTGTGCGCGAAGAGCGATTGGTGGTTAGGGGAACGCATGGAGCTCGGAGGGTGCAGAACGCTACGATGGGGGCTCCCAAGTAGCTCAGGTTGAAGAAGAAGAGGTGGGCGCGATCGCTCCTCGCGAATCAGGGATCGCGAGGCGGTCATCGCCAGTGAGAGAATGCCCCACCCAGCTGAAGTGATGGAGGAGGGCCCAAGCTCACCACACGATGAAAGCCAAGCCTCCAAGACTAGACGGTCTAGCCTATGATGAGGAGCGTCTAGACTCAAAAAGGAGCGTCTAGCCCATGAAGAGGAGCGTCTAGGCCATGATGAGGAGCGGCTACATAAGGAGCGTCTAAGCCATGATGAGGATTCCTTCTAGACCGTCTAGCTTCACATACACATGGGTCAAAGCTACGGTTTTGGGAAGAGAAGACCTTTGTAATTGTTACATAAAGGCCCATTAGGGGTGCTTAGTAATTAGAGTGGTGTAGAAAGCATATTTGTGTGAACATTCTAGAAAGACCATGGAGGGGGTGAGCATAAAAACTAGACACACCCCTCCCCATGTGCTCATTTGTGCACCCATGTGCCATGTGCACCCATGTGCTTCACATTTACATTTCATTTGGCTAGCATTAGGGTTGCATTATGGTCCTCCTTAAAAGGAGGCCTCACCTTGTATTTTCAAGTTTATTGTGAGTAAAGTTATGCTGCCATTTGTGCTCAACTTTGCTTCTCCCTAGAATCCTAGGCTCTAAACTTCAATTCCTTCATCTTTTCCCTGCTTGCCGAACCACTCAATACCCATACTTATCATGCACCTACAAGATCAACACCACTCTTAGGAGGATCTTGTTCACTCTCATTCATTGCTTGCCCCATACTCTACATTCAATAAGAACTTCATGAATCATGCAATTTGAGCTTTGGTTCTTCAAGATGAGTAGCTCCTTGTCTTCATATTTTAGTTCTCTTATTTTATTGTCCATTTACTTTCCTTACTTGCTTGCTGTTTTTACATTTTAATTTTTTGGTGTGTGCTTTGTGGAAGATCCAACCGAAGCACTCTTGTTCATTTGATCTTGAACAAGTTCTTGTGCAATTTGTGATAGGATTCCATACACCTTTGTGTTGCTATTTTCTTTTAGGCTTTGAGTCTTTATTGCTTCATTATTTTGGTTCATATTATGCTTTGAGTCTTTAATTTTCTGAATCTATACATGTTTTGTCAAGTCATGTTCATCCATATTGTCAACAATTCATAGTAGTCCTTTTATTTGGCTTAATTGTTTCTTGATTTTGGGTCTCTTTATTTGCTTGAATCTGCTGTTCTTTGCTCCTTTGGTGCCTTTTTAATTTTTAGTTTGAGTTCATATTGTGTTTAGATCATACACAATTCTATTTCACAAATTTCCATTGTGTCTAACTTTGGTATCTTGCTGTTTTTGTTTCCAGTTTTCATATTCCCCTGTTTTCACCTTCTCTGTTTTGGCTGTTTTAACCCAGAAAAATATTTCCACCCATAGGAAAATTTTGATTCTCTGGAAAATGAAAGTTTAAAGTGTTATAGAAAGGACAAAAAAGAATTAGGTCCAAAGAAGCAACAGAAAAAAAATGATAAATCTTTTAAGATCAGAGTGCAAATCTGAAGCGCTCCAGCTGGCATAACCGAACACCAATTTTGCAAAATTTATTAAAAACAAATGGTGCATCCGTTTTGAGTGATTCCAAAGCCAGATTTTAGATAAGATCCTGAATATCTTGCATAACAAATTTCAGAGCCAAATTCTAAAAATACAGCTCAGCATAAATCGGGGAACAAACACGTTTTCTGGCCCACAACATTTTCCAGTGGTGCTGTTTTTTTTATTTGGTCATCTAATCTAGTGCTTTTCTTTAGGAATTCTTTTGTGTGCCAACCTTTAATTGAGTACCTTTATTTGTTTGCTATACTTAATTGACTCTCTTTCTAGTTGTCATAATCTAAATCCTGTTGGTGGTACTGTTTTATTCAATTAAATTTGTTTCTTGCTTTTGTTCTTTGACCTCTAATTTGGGTGCTGGAATTTATTCTTCTTTGGTGCTTATGTGAATGGGAACTTGATTTGGTTAAGGTTTAGCCCTTTGCTAGGTGCTGGAAATTGGAGAATTAAAGACCATCATTCTAAGGAGAAGACAAGGCCAAAGCCGAAACAAGCATTCTTGAAAAACACTACAAACACTTGGAAGATCAACAAGCAAAGACAACAAGGGAGCCTACACCTTGTATTTTCAAGTTTATTGTGAGTAAAGTTATGCTGCCCATTTGTGCTCAACTTTGCTTCTCCCTAGAATCCTAGGCTCTAAACTTCAATTCCTTCATCTTTTCCCTTGAGCTGGCCGAACCACTCAATACCCATACTTATCATGCACCTACAAGATCAACACCACTCTTAGGAGGATCTTGTTCACTCTCATTCATTGCTTCCGCCCCATACTCTACATTGATTCAATAAGAACTTCATGAAAATGCCATCATGAAGGATGGGTTGAAGTGGACATAAGGGGGAAAAAAGTTCAAGTTGGGAGGATCTCTCGTTGAAGAAGAGCGAAAGCTGATTGTCGGTGTTATCGAGAAGCACATGGGTGCCTTTGCATGGTCAGCGTCCGACATGCCAGGAATCGACCCCGACTTCCTTTGCCATCGTCTGTCGATGGATCCTAAGGTTCGACCTGTGCGACAGAGGCGAAGGAAATTCAACGAGGAAAAGAGGAAGGTGATCCACGACGAAGCGCAGAAGCTCCTTGCGGCAGGGCACATCAGGGAGATCCAGTACCCAAAGTGGCTAGCGAACGTGGTGCTGGTGCAGAAGTCAAATGGCAAGTGGAGGATGTGTGTGGACTTCACTGACCTCAACAAGGCATGCCCCAAAGACTCTTACCCCTTACCCAGTATAGATGCTCTAGTGGATAGCGCGTCAGGGGGGAAGCTACTCAGCTTCCTGGATGCGTTCTCAGGATACAACCATATCAAAATGCACCCGATGGATGAATGCAAGACCGCGTTCATGACTGAACAGTCTTGCTATTGCTACAAGGTCATGCCATTCGGACTAAAGAACGCGGGGCTACCTACCAGCGACTCATGGATAGGGTGCTCTCGCCCATGCTGGGAAGGAACGTACATGCATATGTAGATGACATGGTGGTCACGTCCCAAGAGAAGAAGCACCATGCAGCCGATCTGGAGGAACTATTCAGCACCATCGCCAAGTACAGGCTGAAGCTCAACCCTGAGAAGTGTATTTTTGGCGTGGAGGCTGGGAAGTTCTTGGGTTTCCTCTTAACAGAGCGGGGAATCGAAGCTAACCCAGAGAAGTGCACAGCGATCGTGGCAATGAGGAGCCCGACGACGGTTAAGGAGGTGCAGCAACTCACCGGTCGCTTGGCAGCCTTATCCCGGTTTATGTCCGTTGGAGGGGAGAAAGGTCATCCGTACTTCCAGTGTCTTAAACGCAACAGCAGATTCCTTTGGACACAGGAGTGCGAGGAGGCCTTCATCAAGCTGAAGGAGTATCTGGCAAGCCCACCAGTCTTGCGTAAACCACAGGTAGGCATCCCTCTTCGTCTATACTTCGCTGTGACGGAGAGAGCAGTCAGCTCAGTCCTGGTGCAAGAGCAAGATCAGGCCCAGAGGCCTGTGTACTTCGTGAGTAAGGTGCTGCAAGGCCCTGAAACAAGGTACCAGGTCCTCGAGAAGGCTGCCCTGGCGGTGGTATTTTCAGCAAGAAGACTCAGACATTACTTCCACAGCTTCACAGTGGTGGTAATGACGGATCTGCCCATCCAAAACGTGCTGAAGAAACCTGACGTAGCGGTAAGGATGGTCAAGTGGGCGGTGGAATTGTCAGAGTTTGACATTCAGTACGAGCCCCGAGGACCGATCAAGGGGCAGGTGTTCGCGGACTTTGTGGTCGAGCTGTCGTCGGTCGCGACACCTGCAGAAGGTTTAGATTTCCGATGGGTGTTATCGGTGGACGGCTCCTCTAATCAGCAGGGGACCGGCGCTGGAGTCATTTTGGAAGGCCCAAACGGAGTACTGATCGAGCAGTCCCTCCGCTTTGCCTTCAAGGCTAGCAACAATCAGGCGGAATATGAAGCCCTGATCGCAGGAATGTTGCTAGCAAGAGAAATGGGAGCAAGAAACTTGGTGGCTAAAAGCGACTCTTTGCTAGTCACCGGGCAGGTTACAGGGGAGTTCCAGGCAAAAGATCCCCAGATGGCAGCCTACCTGGAATATGTACAGCTCCTGAAGACGTCCTTCACTGAGTTTGAATTGGTGCACGTGCCAAGAGAGCAAAATGCCAGAGCAGACCTGCTTGCCAAGCTGGCCAGCTCAGGCAAGGGGGAAGCAGAGGACCGTCATTCAGGAGACCTTGAAGGTACCACGCGCGTTCGTGCCAGACAACCAGGTACTTCATGTGTACAAATCAGTGGAGCGCCTGACGATCGGTCATCGATCGTTGACTCAAGAAACGTTGAAGGCGCCGAGGGTGAGAGCGCGACCGTCGAAGATCGATGAGTCGATGGAGGTCTGCGCGGTGAAGGAACCCGACACGTGGATAACACCGTACCAGTTGTACTTAGAAGATGGTGTACTCCCACTTGATGTGGCAGAGGCAAAAAGGATCAAGAGGAGCTCGAGTAAGTTTACTCTAATTGATGGGAACCTCTTTAGATTTCGATTTTCTCACCCTGTGCAGATCTGCGTGCACGGCGAGCAATGCACCAGACTCATGTCTGAGCTGCACGAGGGGGTGTGCGGAAGCCATGTAGGTGGTCGTGCTTTGGCAAGTAGGATACTCCGCGCGGGGTACTACTGGCCAAAGCTGAAGGAAGACTGCGTGAGGTTTGCTCAGCGTTGCAAACAGTGTCAACTTCACGCAGACTGGCACAAGGCACCTCCTGAGGAGTTGAGGTCCATCCATAGCCCGTGACCATTTCACACATGGGGGATCGACATCCTAGGACCTTTCCCCCTGGCGATAAGGCAGATGAAGTTTCTCATCGTGGCCATCGAGTACTTCACCAAGTGGGTGGAGGCAGAACCAGTCGCACACATCACCGCACAGAAAGTCGAGCACTTTGTCTGGAAGAACATCGTCTGTCGCTTCGGAATACCCAAGAGGTTGGTCTCCGACAATGGCACCCAGTTCACGAGTCATTAGCTGAGGAAGATGTGTGAGGAGTTAAAGATACAACAGGTTTTCGCCTCAGTGGAACACCCACAAACCAATGGGCAGGTGGAGTCGGCCAACCGAGTACTGCTCAGGGGGCTGAAGCGAAGACTAGACAAGGCTAAAGGAAGCTGGGCAGAGGAGGTCCCCAGAATCGTATGGTCTTACCATACCACCCCACAGTCCAGCACCCATGAGACACCCTTCAGCCTTGTCTACGGGACAGACGCCATGATTCCCGTGGAGATACAGGAGAGCTCCCCCAGATTCTTGAATTTCATTGCTGAAGAGTCCAATGAAGAGCGAAAGGTGAATCTCGACCTACTGGATGAAGTGCGAGAAGAAGCCAGAGTCAGTGCTGAAGCCGTAAAGAGAAGAGTAGAACGGAGGCACAACTCTAAGGTGAGGCTCAGGCGCTTCCAGGAAGGTGATATGGTGATGAGAAAGGCGCATCAGAATGAGATGGAGAACAAGTTATCTCCAAAGTGGACAGGCCCATACAGAGTGGTTGAGACGTTGGAGAACGGAGCTTATCGGCTAGAAACTCTGGAGGGAGGAGCAATCCCCAGAACGTGGAACGCCACCCACTTAAAATTTTACTTCAGTTAAGTTGTAAAGTAGTTGCGTTCTCGCGCTAAAGATACATGCTCTGTATATAGTGGAAACAGTTGAACAGACAAGGGGGCACTCTTTTCCCTAAGGAGGGTTTTTGACGAGGCCACCCAATGAAAAGATTTCCAGCATATCAAGTGTGCGCAAGTATTAAAGTTAAAATCCTCCTTGCCCCAGGGGCAAGTGCAGGTGGTCGGTTAGGCCTTACTCGCCCTAGGCGCGAGTACTGACACTGATCTAAGTCTTCCTCACCCCAGGTGTGAGTGCAGGCGACTAGGGTTTGAAAAGTCAGGGGTGCTAGTAAGACCAAGAGAGGGAAAGGAAAGATTTTGACAAATGTCCTTACCCACTTGGCATACACCAATATTGGCCCAGTAAGGCTCTTAGTTTGAAACCCTTCTCACCCCAGGAGTGAGGCAGGGAATGAACGACCCAATCCACCAAAGGGTGATGACCTTGGGGAAGGTAAGAGGGGTTAGCGAGAAACACTTTTCTTTCCCCAAAACAAGGCATCACCTCGAGCGATCGATGTCAAAGTCCTCTATGCACTTAGCGCTAGAGCGACAGAGAAGCTAAGTGAAGACCGAAGAACGATGACTGATGTGTCGTCAGTGATTGCCTAGTGGTACAAAGCAGCGCACAAGAACTGTTAAAGAAAAAGCTAAGGAAGTTGTTAATCGCGATCAAAGTAGAGGCCAAGATCAAAGGAGGCAGACCGCGCTAGGCCTAAGCTGGTTAACATTTAGTCGTGTGCAAAGGGAAAGACAAAGCTTAAGAAAACGCGGAGAAAAAGATATGCGTCTGAAACTAGTATATATTAAGCGACAAAGTTTATACAAGTTCAAAGTACAACAAATTATGCAGAAGTGTGAAATTACAAAGAAAAAAGAGAGAAAGAGCTCAAGGAGGAGGAGTGAGTTTTCCATCTACCACTTCATGGTAAATGCTGAATTGCGAAAGGTCCAAATCTGGGAGAACGCATCGGATCTGCTCGAGCGCCAGCTCGAATCCTTCAGTAAGGGCGTCAACACCCACATTCATAAGATCGGCGTTCTCAGCCTCTAGTTTTTGCTTTGAGGCCTCCGCAGCATTTTTCTCGGTGGTAAGGGCAGCAAGGGAAGAGGCAGCTTCTTCCAATTGGCCCTTTGCTTCAGACAGTTTGCCCACCACCTCCTCAAGTTTCTTCTCCCCAGCAGCGGCCGCTTCCCTGGTGGACTCGAGCTCCCCCACTAGTTGAGAGTTCAGTTGGCGTAGGGAGGAGGTCTCGGCCCGCAGTTGCACTACCTAGCAGTCCAGAGAATTGACGACTTGCCCCATCAAGATCTCAGTCTTGATGGTCTCTTGGACCTGCGCTAAGTACTCTCCCCTAGCTTTTTCCACCATGCCCCTCATCAGATCTACGGACCCTTGGACAACTTCGAAGTCGCTTTGCAGTGACTCCTTGTCATGCTCAAGCTCCTTTACCCTCTTCTCCAGGGCTATTTGCTTGCGGTGCTGGGTGGAAAACTCCAAAGAAAGCACCATCTGCCTAGCCAGGTGCATATCCACCTCGTCTCCGCTCCATTCGACGAGTTCTCGGTTGCAGATGAGCTGTCGAACCAAAGTGATGACCCGGCTGAAGTTCTCGTGGCTAGCCCCAGAGACGCTTGGTCGCGAGCTGGCCCCACCACATTCAGCAGCAGCGGAGGTTGGCAGTGGTGGTGGGAGACCCCCCGAATGAGCAGAAGCGCCCCCAGCAGGAGGAGCAGGTTGACCAAGAGATTGGCCTGCCGGGGGGGAGATGGTGGTCAAGGAGCTGGAGATGGCCGTTGACGGGGAGAGGGAAGGCATGTGGGCACTGGGGCAGGTTGAGTACAGAAAGGAGGGGGTGAACCTTCCTCTACCTCCACCACCTCAATCTCCCCAGGTTAAAGAGATGAGGCCCCCTCAACCGCTGGTAGCTTCCTCTTGCGGTGTACAAGAGGAGAGCCATAACTCTCCTCTTCTGTTGAGGGAGCAGGAACAGCAGCAGCAGCAAATGAAGGAAAGGCCTTCACCAGCTTCCTTCTTTTCCTTCCTGGCTCGAGGCCTTCAGCTGGCACGACCGAGAGAGGAGGGGCTACAATAGGATCGGTGGTGGAAGAAGAGGAGCCAGTCCCTTTGGCCCCCCAGAGTTTGGCAAGCTCCAGCAAAGCTTTCCTCCTATCCTTCCCCGACATTGTATCTGCATCGAAGGGAAAAAGAAGAGTTAGATGGCCTAGTTATGCAAGTAAGTCAAAATGTATGCAAGCATGCATGAGAATGTGCAAGTATCCTAAGAGGTGGAAGAAGAAGAGCTACCTATGTATTTTTTCAGAGCCAACACATCGAACTCATGTTTGATGAGGAGTGCGGAGTTGTACTTGGCCCCCAGGAACAACCCACATAGCTCGCGCTCGTAGGGGGCCATGGCTTTGAGATCCCGGGGTTTCTTGAACTCAACCACAGGAACCTAGTAGAGGGGGTACCCCTCGAGCAACGTTGGACTTTGTGGGGTGGCAGATATCATGTAGAACCTGCCTTTCCAATCTTTGACGAATTGCTGATACAGGCCCAAGAGCACCCGTCCAGCAACCCCGTTCAGACTAACCCAGGACCTGTCCCCAGGGTTCTTCGCCTCGAAGAAGTAGAGGAACACGTCCACGGAGGCGTTATGCCCGAAGTAATTGCAGAGAATTTCAAATGCCCGGATAAAAGCCCAGGCATTTGGATGGAGTTGGCAGGGTGCGACGTTCAACTCCACCATCAACTCCTTCTCGAAAAAGGTGAAGGGCAGGCGTAGCTTCAACCTTTTGAAGATGGCAGAGTAGACGAAGACGAAGGGCACCCCATTGGTGGCCCTATCGTCCGCGCAGATGGGCATCCCTCGAGGAGGAATGCAGATTCAGATGTTGAAATCGTTTTCCCTGTCGATGGCGCAAGAAGGCTCATCGGGGTTGTTGCTCAGCAGGGATGTGAGGTGGCCCTGGGGCAGTAGGTTGGAGGTTTCGGCGAGCAACGCCAGGGGGGCCCAGTCGTAGACCCTGGCGTTGTCGTGGTAGGAGGTTGCAACGGGTGGTGGTGGAGCTAGCGCACTTGCGGAAGGCTGTGCACCAGAAGACGAGGCAATAATGCGAGCGGTTTGTTTCAAGCGAGCCATCGCGAGATAGCTACAATGGAGGAAAAACGAAAAGTCAGAATGAATGGAAGAAGAGGGAATGATGAATGGTTCGGTGAAAACAGAGAAGGGGAAGGAGAAAGAAATGCCCAGGTGAAAAGAGGAAGAAGGAGAAGCAGAAATCATAGCAAGAACGCGAAAAACCCTAGCGCGGGTCGAGAGAGGGAAAACAGAGAAGATGAATGCATGATAACGAGAAAGATGAATGTAATCGGTAAAAGTAACCTAAGTGGACCAAGGAAGAAGAAAAACCATACCTTTGAATGATCGCAAGAGTCTTGAAGGTAGAAAGCTGGAAGAAGGATGGAAGCGCAGAGAGAGAGTTCGCAGAAAGTCTAAGAGTTGATTGAAGAAGATGAAGAAACAGTGAAGGCGCGCGCCTATTTGAAAAAGGGAAGCGCTAGCGACACTCCACGCTGACCGTTGATGCGTCCACGCGTCGCAAGATTAAGGGAGGAAGTTGTAACGTTAAATGGGCCGCACGTGAGGTGGCACGAGATGTGGCCCACATGCCACGTGGACCGAGGGCACGACCACTCAGTCTCTTCGCTGAGAACGAGTTCACAGCTCGAGACTAGGGGGCTTGTGATCCGGTCGGTCATCGGTAGTCGATGACGTCAGCAGAAGATAACCACGTGGACCAGGTGACAGATAGATCAGGGTAAACATGATCGGTTGTCAGTAACCAAGTGACCACCGACAGATCAGGCGGCAGAGAAGTCAGGGGACAGATCACCCAGAACGGTGATCGGTGGTCAGTAACCAAGTGGCCACCAACAGACCAGTTCCCAGATGAACGCCTGGGGGCAGAACGCGAGAAGCAATAGAGCACTGATCAGTCATCGGGTGCATGGTCATCGGGGTCTCGTGTTACACGCAGTTAAACTGGGACTGAGGTTCCCAGCGAGAGCGTTACGCATGAGCACATCTCAGGGAATCGTGCACGAGAGTGGCCTAAGGGAGCTAGTAAACCGATCAGGGATTGGTTATTCCCTCAACCCATTACGTGCGTGACGTAAGTCGTTTACGCAGAGAGCAACGCTTGGTGAGTGTGCCTAGACCAGCCACACCTGGCGTTCTCCTGAGAGTATGCGATTTACCCAGATGGAAGAAATATGCTAAGTTACTCCGCAAGGGAATAACTTAGGCGCACAAAGAGAAACGCTAGAGCCCTTCAAGTAGTGACACGTGTATGGTTAGATGTGAGTTGCATGCCTCCACGTGTCATCATCTGAGAAGGGCGCGGTCCAGATAAAGGTGCACTCCGTACCGCTAAGGGTACAGACAAGCGCAGCCAAGCGCAGAGACGCGCAGACAGGCATAGACACTCACACTCTACTGATTCTGGAGGTACGTTGTCGCAGAAAAGCATAACAGGGTTCTGGCACATGCCAGAGAGGCATAACAGAATTCTGTTAGGCCCAGATACAGAGAGAGGCATAAAAGAGAATCAGGGTGAGATTCAGGGGAGATAGAAAAAAAGAGATCAAGAGTTTTCACACACACTACTAGTTTTTCTCATTGGTGGTTCTGTGATCTAACTTGATCGTCGGAGTGCAAACGGCCGCTAGAGGCGCCGTCTGTGTGTTTTGCAGGTCGCGTTTGGAGATCCTAGAGAAGGTTCTGAGGGTGATTTTGCAGATAGCACAATCGCGTAGACGGGGCAGAGAGAGCTACGAAGCGATTCCTCCACGCTCGAGTTGTCGGCAGGATCAATATTATTCTCTTGAGGATGGTAGTTATTTATAGATAAATTTAAACTTTTTAAAACTTCTTTATCAAACAACTTTTTTCGTAAAAAGAGCTTAAATTAAAGAAAATTTAAACAATTTCTATATATTTTTTAAGGATTTTCTTTGAAGTCACTACTTAAAAAGAATTTTTTTTAAGGTGTGAAATTATTTTGAAGTCAATAATTAAAGTTATTTTAAAAACCAAAATTTGAATATAGAAATAAATTAGTATTTTATCAAATTCCATACTCCATTGTTTTTTCAAAAATTTCTTTACAAATCATTAAAATCAAATACACACCATAATTACAAATGATCTCAAATCAATTATAAAAAACCCACCTTCAATTTCATATTTTTCTAGCCCTCTCTTTCTAAACAAAAAAAATATATCTTTTCTTTAATTTTTTCTCTCCAATTAGAGTCTCATATGAGAAACTATGAATCATTTTAAATCAATCAAATTTTCAAAATAAAGTAAATATTTGTTTAAACCAAAGGTTATCTAATTTTTGAATTTGTTTTTCAATTGAAAAAAAATTATCCTCTCAACTTAGTTAAACTATTATAAAATTTAGCTATGTTTAAATATTTTACTTTAAATATTTAGATTTTGAGTGGTCATCTTGCTTGAGTCGAAACTTTTTTGAAATAAAGAATTACAAATAAGAAAATATATTTTATTTTTTTTATAAAACCTTAAGATAAATATTTTAGATGTAAAAGTAATTTGGTCACAAGATTCGAATGTTAGTAATTGAATGTTATTTGAGTTTTGGTTAAAACATAATTGTGTTTAGAATGTTTTGAATTAAACACTCTTAACGAGAAGTTTATTTAGTGGAAATAGATTTGTTATGTTGCATGGGATTTAATTTCTTTTATATCTTTTACAAGTGAAGGATTTTTGCTCCAGAGAAAAAAAAAAAAATCCAAGACTTACTCTTGGTTATATTTTCATTTAAGCGAAGAATTTTTCGTTAAAGAAAAATAGAGCTAAAAATCAACCTTGCTTTTAATCCAATTTTTGTTCAAGCGAAAACAAAATTGCAACTAAACTTTTCTTCTTGAAAAATTTTTTCTCGAGCGGAACAATTTTGCTCAAACTAATTATTTTTCTTGTTGCCTCTTCAATGTATAGTATATGAATGTTTATTCTAAATATAAAATGAATATTAATTTACATATTTAATTGATTTGTGATTTTGTTTAAAAGATGTATGTTATATGAAAAAGATTGTTGATAGTGATAAGAATAATATGAAGTTGTAGTCATAAATTTCTAATTATATGTAAACTATTTTGATTTTAGTATTAAGTAAAGACACATGTATGTTGTGAGAAATTAATGAAGAGCTGTTACACACTCTAACATGTATGGGACTCAGTATTAAAATTACCTTAATTCATTATTCTTGAAATCACTTATATATTTAAGTTTTAGATTGAATAAGATGTTAGTCTTTTGATAAAATATATTTAACAAATCTTCCCGATGACATTAGTCAATATTCCATTTATTATACATATAATTTTGTATATTTGTATTTGATTGAAAATAGATCTTCTATGGATTGCTATAATTAAATACCTATTGTCTTTTATGACCTACAGCATAAAAGCATACCAAACAATGCATGAGAGGCAAAATCTTAACCAGTAAAAATAACTGAACTTAGGAGGAAACATTTTGTCCGGTCTTGGATTGCAGACGAGGAGATATCAGGCATGGGAAGCCATTGAGGTGCGTTTTTCTGGGCAAGGAACCCTATTTGTAAGCATAACCCTCACATCACTCCCTTGTCCCTCATATCACTCGGGTTTTACATTTTGTTTCCCTCCTTGTCATCATCCTATGCTCATCTTGGATACCTCAACCCCCTCTCTGCTATCAAGAGTTGATTTAAACCTTGGAAAAATACCCAACCCTCCAATCTCCAATAGTCCTAAGTGTCAATCCCCTTCTGGCTAAGATGCTACAAGTTAAAATAAATCAAGATATGGTCCTGCCGGTTGACTCGAGTGCAAGAGTCTTACCACGTCAAAGGTATCTTCTCTCGATCAGCTTCGCACCACGCTAGCCTTCAATCTTCACGTCTCAATTCTTCGCGAGAACCTGAAGAAAACAAAGACACAAAATGGCGCCGCTGCGGCCGATCACGCTCCGACGCTCAAGTCAGTGACGGAATCACCAAATACTAAGAGAGAAAAGCTAAACTCAAGGAACCGTACAAGTATTCTCTCAGCGTACTCTAGTGTTCTCAAAAACGTAAAGAAGTGTTCTAAACGCGCGTACCTCAGAAGTTCGTTAGAGTTCCTTATATACCTGAGCACTTTCTCTCTCCTGACGGTTACACCTCTGGACACGTGGCTCGCATCCAGCTGTACACGTGTCACCATCTGGAGCCCCCTTCTACTTGAGCGTCGCCTCTACTCTTCAAGCTATTCGACTAAGTTACCCATGCAAGGAGTAACTCGGTGCGTAGCTTCCTTGGAGCGCGATCTCTTCTAAGTGGCGAGTACGGGGTGTCACCATGCACACCTTCTCTGTGGTCTCGCTTGCCGCTATCACGATCTATTTCACTTGCGCATCATGCATGTTCTGGGAAACTGTTCCCTTGCCTCAACCTCTGGCTAGGGAATGATCATCTGACAACCTCATCCTTCGTGCTCGTACTTCATGAAAGCTAAAAGCAAGCCTTCTTGATCTTTCGGCGATGTGCCTCTTTCGGCGGTCTCTAACCACTTGGTCGCCTAAAACTCGTATACGGCGACTATGACGCGAGCCTGGTGACCGCTGGTTATACACACCAGAGATCGGAGAACGTCAAGCTAACAATAGGCGACTACACAAACTTCCCGATGTGCTTCCCTTCTGTCAGCCAAGTGTTCCGCTCAACACGCCCATATTATCGCTTGTTGCCACGTCATTACTTCCGACTACCTGATCGGTACACAAGCCCCCAGTCTTAAGCTGAGACTTGACCAGCGAAAAGACTAAGAGGTCACGTCATCGTCGATCTACGTGGCACTGGTGCAGATTTCCGTACGTCCGTACCCTCTACTTTTCTGACGCTCCACCAACCTCTTTTTCCATCACTCGACACGTGGCTTCATCAACGGTCGTCTTCAACTGTCGTTTGCGCTTCCGAAAACGTTCGAAAAACCCTTAAACCCTTTGCGCTTCCACTGTTCCATCATCTTTCTTCACTCTCAAGCATTCCAAGCGTTTTCTCTACGAACCACGAAGCTTCTCGTCTCTCTCAATCTTCAACTTTCTTCAACGCTCATCCGATCACAAAAAGGTAACCCTTTTACTCCTTCTATGGATACTAGCTGCATTTTAATCGGTTTGCATCATCCATTATTTGTCTGAAGCATACGTTGTGGGCTGTTTTTTCCTTTTCCCGTAACCTAGGGCTTCGTCCTTCATAACGTTTATCTCAGCGAACCCTTGTTCGTTCGCTCTGTCTTCTTCGTCCCCAATCGAGTCGTTCTCTGTAATCCTCATTTCATCCCTTTCTCTTTCCTTTGCAGTTCCTGCGATGCCTCACACGAAGTCCACCGCGAACCCTCCTCCTTCATCGCGAAACCCTCCACCCCAAGCTCGTACGGTTGCTCTTGGGGCAAATCCTCCACCAGCGCGCAACCCACCACGAGCCTCTGGTGCTCCTTCTATCAGGCTGAGAGGCCTACTTCTTCTCACGCCAATCCTACTCAGGCAACTCCACCAGTCGTCGGAGGAGCCTCCCTTCCTCCACGAGACTACAACCTTGCTAAAAGAGACTTCTTCGATAAATACTGAGTTTGGCGTGCACCGATTGAGGAAAGGAGACCAATCCGACCTCTCCTTCCATAAAGAGCACGATAGCAAAATGACCGTGCTGCCCTGCCTCCCGGGGGAACCGATCTGCGTAGATAATAAGGGGAACAACGACGAGTTGTTCTGCTTTATCTACACGACATTCTTCAAGAA
The DNA here is from genome assembly GCF_000499845.2 of Phaseolus vulgaris. Taxonomy (NCBI): domain Eukaryota; kingdom Viridiplantae; phylum Streptophyta; class Magnoliopsida; order Fabales; family Fabaceae; genus Phaseolus; species Phaseolus vulgaris. The sequence continues at coordinate 19,881,452 of NC_023757.2, forward strand.
AGTGAAGCTTAGGCTTCCTTTTACCCGCTTCGAGAGAGAGCTACTGACCGAGCTCAACGTCGCCCCTGCCCAGCTTCATCCCAACAGCTGGGCATTCGTGAGGGCGTTCCAAATCATCTGCGCACACTTGGGGCTGCCGGCTTCAGTGGATGTCTTTCTTTTCCTGTTCGAGGCCAAGAATCCCGGAGATCGCCTCTGGATTAGCTTGAACGGGATTGCTGGGAGGTCAATCCTCTCGATCTTCCAGCAATCTTACAAAGACTGGAAGGGGAAGTTCATCAAGGTGTGCCAAAACGACCAAGACCCTTCCTTACTCGACGGCTTCCCTTTGTACTGAGTACACAAGGGGAACAAAGACTCGAAAGAAAGCTTCAGGAGGCCAAGGAGTCCTGACAATATGGGAGAGTTAGACAAAGATCTCTGCCTCTTCTGGAAGAGTGTGGCTGCTGCCAACATCACCTTCCCCACCGCCTCAATAATCACCTTCGAGTTCCTTGAGGACCAACTCGAAGCTCACATAGGCTAGCTCCTGCCCCAGCACCAAGTCTTTCACTTCGAGTTAACATTAACTTAGCGCCTTCACCACTATATTTTGGCATTTCATTATTCTATGTTGACTCCGATCTTTCATCCATGTACTGCTTGCGTTATCTCTATATGAATGCGCTTGTGTCTTTTGCTTCTGTTTTGGTTGCTTACCTATCCCTTATCTTGTGCAGATAATATGTTGGGCAAAGGGAAACTGGAAGAACTGAGGGCGATCGCCCGATCCTACAAGCTAGCGGCAGGCTCCCAAACCGTGTCCAACTCGGTGGTGGAGATCGCCACCGCTCAAGGCAAAACTCCTCCCCGAGGTGCAACCTCTTCCGGGGTACTACCCGCCCCTCAAAGGAAAAAGCTAATCTTGAGAAAATAAAAAAGGAAAGCTCCTCAAGTGGTGCAAGAGGAAAAAGAGGATGAAGAGACCACCGAGGATGGCCTGTTACCAAGAGGACAAGGGTGGCCCCCTCTTCACCACCTGCAATCCAAACACCAACACTGCCCTCACCTCCAGCTCTAATACCACCAGTCCAAGCAACACCCTTCTGGTTGAAAGCAGCGACCCCAACTTCATAGAGAACCCTCCAAGCGCCTCCACGCCATTCGTTTCTGCCGGAGAGGGTCCTCCTTCAACCACTTCTATTGTTGGGGCCGCACCAGGAGGAGATGAGGGCGCTCATAACTCGCTGATACTCATAACAGAATCTCCGACCTCACCACCACGCCAAGAAGCCCCCCTTGCCCTTCAAACTCAAGAGGGTGGTGGTGAAAGTCAGCACCAAACTCCTCTAGCACCTCCACCAACAACAACCTCAAGCCTCCCAACCTCTCTCGAAGAGATCTTAGGGCCCTTCACAGTTAAACTGAAGATGATGGCGGAGGATCTCCCCTTGATTGTATCGAAAGCCGTGAAGGACTCCCTCAAGAAGCTCCAAGAGGAGAACTCAGCGCTCAAGGAGTCAAATCTGATTATGAGGGCTGAAGCTGAAAAGCTCTCGTGCAACCTGCTAATGACCGAGCTGGACCACTCAAGGCTGGAGGATGCCATGGACGCGGAGCTAAGAAGCACGCGCAAGGAGGCCTCCGACCTGCGCCAGAAACTGCACCTCCAAGTCCAAGAGAAGATCGACTTGGAAAGCAAACTTGTCCCTTACAGGCTCAAGGTGGCGGACTTGGAGGCTGCAAAGAAGGCGGATGCGACCAAGATGGAAAACCTTGAGAAAAGGTCAGCGGATCGGGAGGTGCTCCTTGGGAAAGTTGAAAAAGAGAGGGACGATGCCATTGCTGAGCTCGCCAAAGCTCGAGAGGAGGCCGCAAAGATTGCTGCAGAGTTGGCTCAGGCTCGGGACGAGGGCAAAAAGGCTGCTGAAGACCTGGCTCGAGCTCGTGAGGAAAAGGAAGAGCTGAAGAAACAAGCACAAGAGCTCGAGCAAAGCACCGCCCAAGTCCTCACCGCCGCTCTGGAGCAGGTTACATACCAATACCCCGAGCTCGACCTCTCTATGGTGTCAATCTGCAACGAGGTGGTGGATGGGAAGATCGTACCCTCTGAAGACTAGTTGCCTCCCTCCATCACCTTGTTTTTGAAACTTGGCGCTCATCTTTTGTTTGTATTTTCGTTTACGTAACTGTTTATGTACTTGATCACATTCGTGTTCAAACTTGAATAACCACTTTTGTATATCTTTCAATGCTGAAAAGTTGTTTTCTAATACTTCTCTTTGAATGCTTCTTACTTTTACTTGCTTTCACACACTGCTTCAAACTTGAATAAACTGTTAACTTCATAACAATTTATCAAACGATTAACTCAAAGTAGAACTTGAGCAACTATTAACTTTCAAGCGATGACATTTAATATAACTTGTGAACTTAAGGCAACAAACTTTAACATAAGTTACTTACTAGGCAGCAGGTTTTAACTTAAACTAGTATCACAATACAGTTTACCTGATCTGCCCAGCAAGGTGAGCCCTTATTCCTATCATCACCTGGAATTCTTCTGATCGTCGTAGGGTTCTGGCGATGTGAACTCTCTTGCCTTCATAATTTGACCATTGTTCCCTCATCTGAGGGGTAGAGGCGCCTCTCGGATCCTTCTCTACCTCCCTGAGTTTCAGAGCAATGAGCTGGATAGTGAGGTGTTCTCTTTGAACCTACCTTAGCTATCTTTTAACTTATTTCACCCTTCACGTCGTACCTAAGCTCGTTCAAGACGAGAAGGATTTTATCTGTCTCCGCACCGCCTACAAGCGTGGAAGCCTTCCCTGGTCTTACTAGGTCAATATTGATGTTTCACTTAAAGGGGGAAAGGCGTTTTCCTTCCTTCCCCACCGTTTAAGGTCACGAACACCCCTGACTTTTCAGTTCATCTTGCCTAAACTCACTCTGAGGTGAGAAGGACTTTTCTGGTGCCTCAACTTGCCCAGGGTGTACATCTCCTCCCCCTGGATGCACTGAGGACTTTTAATCTTGCCTCTATCTGCTGGTGCAGAGCGGTCTTCCAATTTGTTCTTGTCTGCACTCGCTCAAAGGCGATGAGGACTTTTTCTGGCCTGCACTCGCTCAAAGTCGAGGAGGACTTTCTCTTGCCTGCACTTGCTCAAAGTCGAGGAGGACTTTTTCTTGCCTGCACTCGCTCAAAGTCGATGAGGACTTTCTCTTGCCTGCACTCGCTCGAGGGCGAGGAGGACTTTTTCCCTTTCTTGCCTGCACTCGCTCGAGGGCGAGGAGGTCTTTTTCCCTTTCTCGCCTGCACTCGCTCGAGGGCGAGGAGGTCTTTTTCTCTTTCTCGCCTGCACTCGCTCGAGGGCAAGGAGGTATTTTTCTCTTCTTGCCTCAAGACGCACGAGAGCGTTGAGGTCTTTAATTATCACTGGTGCCTCCGATCGCCGAAAGACGATGAGGACTTTAAAACTTTAACTACTGCCGCCGATCGCCAAAAAACGATGGGGACTTTAAAACCTTTAACTGGTGCCGCCAATCGCCGAAAGACGATGGGGATTTTAAAACTTTTAACTGGTGCCGTCAATCGCCGAAAGACGATGGGGACTTTAAAACTTTTAACTGATGTCGCCAATCGCCGAAAGACGATGGGAACTTTAAAACTTTTAACTGATGCCGCCAATCGCCGAAAAATAATGGGGACTTTAAAACTTTTAACTGATGCCGCCAATCGCCGAAAAACGATGGGGACATTTAAAACTTTTAACTGAGAGCATGCGATATAACTTTGAGCTTGCCTTAAATCACGCACGAGTGATAAGGTCTTTTTTTCGATTCTAAAAACTTTCAACATAAAAGGCATGCAAACTCAGAAACTTAAGCTTGGAAACTCTTCTTTATTGGGTGGCCTCATTAAAAACCCTCCTTAGGGAAAAAAGAGTGCCCCCTTCAAAACTGTTTTAACAGAAAGCTTGTAAATCTCTTCATGTTCATTTTTACTTACAAAGCTTTAACTGTAATATAACTTGAGGTGTGTGGCGTTCCAGGTGCAAGGAATCGCCCCTCCTTCTAACGTCTCTAAGCGGTAGGCGCCGTTCCCGAGCACCTCGGTTATTATGAACGATCTCATCCACTTAGGCGATAACTTGCTCTCCATCTCGTACTGATGGGCCTTCCTCATCACCAGGTCGCCCTCTCTAAACTGCCTTGGCATTACCCTGGAGTTGTATCTTCGCTCAATCCTCCTTTTTACTGCCTCGGCTTTTACTCTTGCCTCCTCCCTGACCTCATCCAGTAAATCCAGATTCAACCTTCTTTCTTCATTCGAGTCTTCCGCCACAAAGTTCTGGAATCTCGGCGAGCTCTCCTGGATTTCAACTGGAATCATTGCATCACATCCATAAACCAAGCTAAACGGGGTCTCGTGGGTTCCTGAATGCTCAGTGGTATGGTACGCCCAAAATATGCGGGGTACCTCTTCAGCCCACGATCCTTAACTTTCTCCAGTCTTCTCTTCAAGCCTCTCAGCAACACCCGATTGGCAGACTCTACTTGGCCATTTATCTGTGGGTGCTCGACGGATGCAAACACCTGTTGTATTCCCACCTCTTCGCATAGCTTCTTCAACAAGTGACTTGCAAACTGAGTTCCATTGTCCGACACCAGGCGCTTAGGCACACCAAATCGGCACACGAGATTCTTCCACACAAAACCTTTAATCTTATGTGCGGTGAATTGGGCTACTGGCTCCACTTCGATCCACTTGGTGAAGTATTCAATCGCCACCACCAAGTACTTCATCTGCTTGACCGCCAATGGGAAAGGTCCCAGAATGTCAATTCCCCAAGTATGAAACGGCCAAGGGCTGTGAATTGACTTCAGCTCTTTTGGAGGCGCCTTGTGCCAATCGGCGTGCTGTTGACATTGTTTGCAACACTGTGCATACTTCTTGCAGTCCTCCCTCATCATTGGCCAGTAATAACCTGCACGGAGAGTTCTTGCAGCCAGAGCTCGTCCCCCGACATGACTCCCACATATACCTTCATGGAGCTCGGCCATAATTCTAGTGCATTTTCTCCGTGCACACATTCTAGGAGTGGGTGTGTAAACCCAAACCTGTACAACTCGCCATCGATCATGGTGAACTTGCTGGAGTTCTTCTTTATCTTCCTAGCCTCCGTCGGATCCAGCGGGAGAAGGCCATCTGCCAGGCCGCGCTGGTATTGCGTTATCCATGTGTCTGGCTTATGCGTAGCGCAGACCTGCGTCATGTTCACCCTCTCCCCCCGACATGCTCTTATTCTCGGCGATCTCAAGGTCTCCTAGGTCAAGGACCTGTGACTCCTCGCCGCTTTCTCCGTCGACTTGCTTATCTGAAGAACCAGGTGGTCTGCCACAAACGCTCTAGGCGTTTTCAGAGTTTCTTGGATAACTGACCTCTGCCTACCCCCCTTGCCCGAACTGGCGAGCTTGGCTAGCAAGTCAGCTCGGGCATTTTGTTCTCTGGGCACATGCACTACTTCAAATGAGACAAAGGAACTCTTCAACTCCTGCACATACTCCAAGTAAGCCGCCATTTGTGGATCCTTGGCCTGGAACTCACCTATTACTTGTCCCGTGACTAACAATGAGTCACTCTTAGCCATCAACACCGTAACCCCCATCTCCTTAGCCAATAAGATTCCGGCAATCAACGCCTCATATTCTGCTTGATTGTTGCTAGCTTTAAAGGCAAACCTCAGGGACTGTTCTATCAGCACGCCGTTGGGCCCTTCTAGAATGACTCCAGCACCGCTACCCTGCTGGTTAGACGATCCGTCCACCAAAAGCACCCAGCGAAAATCGTCCCCCCTCAACTCGCGCCGCTTCTGACGAGAGCTCGACCACGAAATCAGCGAAATTCTGCCCCTTGATCGGTCCTCGGGGCTCATATTTGATGTCGAACTCCGACAGCTCCACTGCCCACTTCACCATTCTCCCAGCTACATCAGGCTTCTTCAAGACTTCTGGATGGGCAGGTCGGTCATCACCAGCACTGTAAAACTGTGAAATAGTGGCGCAACCTCCTCGCCGAAAATACTACAGCCAGCGCAGCTTTCTCCAAGGCCTGATACCTTACTTCTGGGCCTTGCAACACCTTGTTGACGAAATAAATAGGCTTTTGGGCCTGATCTTGATCTTGGGCGAGCACCACACTCACCGCCCTCTCAGTTACAGCAAAATACAACCTGAGAGGGGTTCCCACCAAAGGTTTGCACAAAACCGGCGAGCTTGCCAGGTATTCTTTAAGCTTCACGAAGGCTTCTTCCCATTCCTTCGACCAGACAAACTTGTTGTTTCGCCTTAAGCATTGGAAGTACGGATGGCCTTTCTCTCCACTAGCTGATACGAAACGAGACAGGGCGGTCATCCGACCTGTAAGTTGTTGCACCTCCTTCACGGTAGTCGGGCTCCTCATCGCCAAGATGGCAGCACACTTATCAGGATTTGCCTCTATTCCCCTTTCGGTTAAGAGGAACCTAAGAACTTCCCCGCCTCCACGCCAAAAATGCACTTCTCGGAGTTTAGCTTTAATCTGAACTTGGCAATCGTGGTAAACAGCTCTCCAGATCTGAGACGTGCTTGCTTTTCTCTAACGAGATCACGACCATATCATCTACGTACGCTTGCACATTCCTTCCCAGCATCGGTGCAAGTACCTTATCCATCAGCCTTTGGTACGTGCCCCAGCGTCTTCAGCCCGAAGGGCATCACCTTGTAACAGTAGCACGATCTCTCAGTCATGAAGGCGGTCTTCTCTTCATCCATGGGATGCATCTTTATCTAGTTATACCCCGAGAAGGCGTCTAGAAAACTCAGCAACTTGCACCCTGCTGCGCTGTCGACTAGGGCATCTATGCTAGGCAAAGGGTATGATCCTTTGGACAAGCCTTGTTCAGGTCTGTGAAGTCGACGCACATGCGCCACTTCCCGTTGCTCTTCTTTACCAGCACGACATTAGCTAACCACTCAGGGTACTGGACCTCCCTGATATGGCCTGCGACGAGGAGCTTTTGCGTTTCATCCCTAATCGCCTGTCTCCTCTCCTTATTAAACTTCCTTCTTCTTTGTCACACTGGTCTAACCTGTGTGTTCATTGCCAGATGGTGACACAAGAAATCGGGGTCGATTCCCGGCATGTCTGAAGCAGACCATGCAAAAGCATCCAGATGTCGTTCTATCACCTAGGTGATCTGATCTTGGAGCTCACCCTCCAAAGATCTTCCCAACTTGAAGACCTTGCCCCGATCTCCCTCTCGAGCCACTCCTCGACGGGTTTGGGTATAGTTTCCCTGGTGATCATCGCCCTGGCGATTCCCAACTCCCTCGCTTCCTCTAGGCGGTTTCTCGCCTCTTCTTCCCGATCTGCGTTTTCTCCACCCGCTTCGGCGTCTATCATGACGAAGTCGCCGTCGGCGGTCACCTCCATCGCCGAATCAACAACTCGTCTCTCTGCTGGCCTGGGCTTCACACCGGGAGGCGGCGTCGTTGTGATGTAGCTTACTGACCTCTTATTCTTGAGGCTATTCTCGTAGCACTTCTTTGCCTCCTTCTGGTCAGATCTAATGGTGATCACCACCCTCTCCATCGATGGCAACTTAACCTTCATGTGCCTGGTTGAGGGCACAGCTCCTATTCTGTTGAGGGTCGGCCTTCCCAACAGAATGTTATACGCTGAGGGGGCATTCACGACGAGATACTTGATTTCTCCGTCCTCGAGGCCGCCTCGTCTGTGAACGTAGTTCTCAACTCAATGTACCCCCTGACCTCCACCTGGTCGCCAGCAAACCTATATAAGCATCCTCCATAAGGGCCTTAGCTGGTCAAGGGGTAGTTGCAGCTTGGTGAAAGTCGGCCAGAACATTATATCTGCCGAGCTTCCTTGGTCCACCAGTACTCGGTGGACCTTCCTTCCCGCCGTGATCAGCGAGACAACTATGGGATCGTTGTCATGAGGCACAACGTCCTGAGATCCTCCTTTGTGAAGTTAATGTCCACATCTGGCGAGTGATCTTCGGAAACATCCACTGCCATCACAGACCTTGCATACTTCTTTTGCTGTGACGCAGTGCATCCACCACCTGAGAAGCCTCCAGCGATGGTGTGGATCTTGCCATGGGTGGGCACTTCATGCTGCTGGCCTTCACCGCTCCGCCGGCTGAGAGCTCGACGCACCCCCCGTCCTCTTGTCCAGCAGGTAATCATTCAAGAAGCCGCTCTTGACCAGATCGTCGAGTTGGTAACCCAGGGCCAAACATGAATCAAGGGGTGTGACCAAACTCTGGTGGAATTCGCACCATGCGTTTGATTTTGGCCCTAACACCTTGTCGCCAACTTTCTCAGGCGCTTTAAGCCTGGCTGCTATGTTGGGAATGGCGATCAATCCGCCAACCCCATGACAAACTTGTACCTGGGTGGGCGATTGAACTCCCTAGGGCGCCCTGGGCCCCTTCCCTTGTTTTTTTTTGGATCTTAAGGATGGCGGGTCCTTTGATCCTTCTTGGCCGCCTCATCTCCAGCACCCTCTGCGCCTGGGTTCTAGTCTGGGCTCGTGGCCTAGCAGGAGCCACGCTCCCTCTCTTCTCGGCGACCTCACTTTCGTCGGCCATGTGGGCCACATCAAGTCGCGAACCTCAGCAAACGTGGCGGGGTGGGCCCTAATCAGCGCCTCACAGAAAGGTCCCGGCAGCACGCCCTTTTTGAAGGCGTATACCAACATCTCCTCGTCTTTGGCGGCGAGCGGACCATCTGTGCCCCAAAACGATTCAGATAGTCCCTGAGGGACTCTCCCTGATACTGCCTTACGTCGAACAAATCATAAACACCCTAGGTGGCGCCTTGTTCACAATGTACTGGTCGACAAAAAGCTTCGAAAACTGCTAGAATTGGTTATGTGACCTGTAGGCAGGCCAACAAACCATTCCAGCGTTGTTCCCTGGAGCGTGCTCACAAACATCTTGCAATAGACAACATCTGATCCTCCTGACAGCATCATCTGCGTGTGGAACGTAGTGAGGTGTGCTTCAGGATCCTCCACGCCGGTGAAATAGGCTTTCAGGGCACCACGCTCGCAGGGATCGGCGTGTTCGTGATCGCCTGAGCAAACGACATTGGGAAAACGCGCGGTGGTGATGACGACGCAACTTCTTCAACAATTGTGCGTCCTCTCTGCTCCTGAAGAGCTGACACAATCCTCCGTGACCTTGCTGAGCTCCTCTTCCTGGCCTGAGAGGCGACCGGGTTTCATGCATCTTCGCCTGCTCTATGCGCGATGCTCCACATTTTCTTGCAATGCGCGCATGATCTCCATCATTTGTGCCATGGTATGGCGCTTTCTGCAGCAACTGGCACAAGGGGACTCGAACGTGTGCTTCTCATCTTTTCATGAAAATCAACAAACCAACCTCAGCAAACAAAACCTTCACCAGCGAAACGATCGATCCAGTAATCAATCAGTCAAAAACTCTCAAACTCCAAAGAACTTCCAAAAACGCAATCACAACAGCAAAACCTCCACAAAACTTGCAACCTTGACACGAAACTACCGCTTTCCTCCAGAACTCCCAATTCATCGGTCAGAAACACGAACGAACGGTAAAAACTTCAATTCACCGATTGAACTCACCAAGCGGTAAGAAACCTCAATCCACAATCGAAAGCTCAAACAAGCGGTGAAAAACTTCAAACTACCGATCAAACTTTGAACGAACGGTGAAAAACGCGATACCAAATGAAAACCCAAACGAACGGTGGAAACGCCGAAAAACTCACCTCACCGAACAAGAACAAAAACGGGGAAAAACCTCAATTCACCGAACAAAAGCTCCAGCGAACGGTGAAAACGTCAAATTATCGATCGAAAACTCAACCACGGTGAAAAGCGCCGAAAATGGTTGCACCAGCAACACAACCACACAAGAATCTCAGAACTTCAAGACTCACGTTGTGGATGGGAAACACGCTTTACACGGCCCCACGGTGGGCGCCTCATGATCCTGCCGGTTGACTCGAGTGCAAGAGTCTTGCCACGTCAAAGGTATCTTCTCTCGATCAGCTTCGCACCACGCTAGCCTTCGATCTTCACGTCTCATTCTTCGCGAGAACCTGAAGAAAACAAAGACATAGAATGGCGCCGCTGGCCGATCGCGCTCCGACGCTCAAGTCAGTGATGGATCACCAAATACTAAGGGAGAAAGCTAACTCAAGGAACCGTGCAGTATTCTCTCAGCGTATTCTAGTGTTCTCAAAAGCGTAAGAAGTGTTCTAAACGTGCGTACCTCAGAAGTTCGTTAGAGTTCCTTATATACGAGCACTTTCTCTCTCCTGACGGTTACACCTCTGGACACGTGGCTCGCATCCAGCTGTACACGTGTCACCATCTGGAGCCCCTTCTACTTGAGCGTCGCCTCTACTCTTCAAGTTATTCGACTAGTTACCATGCAAGGATAACTCGGTGCGTAGCTTCCTTGGAGCGCGATTCTTCTAAGTGGCGAGTACGGGGTGTCACCATGCACACCTTCTCTGTGGTCTCGTTGCCACTATCACGATCTATTTCACTTGCGCATCATGCATGTTCTGGGAAACTGTTCCCTTGCCTCGACCTCTGGCTAGGGAATGATCATCTGACAACCTCATCCTTCGTGCTCGTACTTCATGAAAGCTAAAAGCAAGCCTTCTTGATCTTTCGACGATGTGCCCCTTTCGACGGTCTCTAACCACTTGGTCGCCTAAAACTCGTATACGGTGACTATGACGCGAGCCTGGTGACCGCCGGTTATACACACCAGAGATCGGAGAACACCAAGCTAACAATTGACGACTACACAAACTTCCCGATGTGCTTCCCTTCTGTCAGCCAAGTGTTCCGCTCAACACGCCCATATTATCGCTTGCTGCCACGTCATCACTTCCGACTACCTGATCGGTACAAGATACAATATTTTTTAAAATTTAAACTCTATTTTCATGAAAATACTGAACTAGTATTGTTTTGAAATTTTCTATCCTGTAAAAGAGGTTACACTTTCATGAGCGATAACTATTTTCCTTTAGACCATTGCTAGAGACGAATGACAGTGAAAAAAAGGGAGAGAAAATAGGAAAACGCTTGAAATATGCAAACAATAATAACTAGAATTAGATATTAACTAGAGTTATGCAACTGTACATGACAAAGCTAAATAAGCACTTCTTTATACCACTTCAATGATCTCTCTGGTAGCTAAACTAATTGTCATTTGATAACTGATAAGTCTTGCATTATTTCTGTATGATCAAATACCATTGCCGAAAGGTGACTAAGGCGCTGAGACAAAAAAATGTCAGCTCATTCTTGACACCTTAGCAGCACCTTTCTGGTTCAAGTGAGGCACTGGTTTAGTACCTTAATAATACCATTAAGAAAATATTCTGAAAGCCTTCCCAGATAACAGGGATATTTTTTTTATCAGCAAAGAATAATTAAATTAAATTAGAGGACACCCTTCCCAACCCTTTTACAAAAGCGAAACCAGAGTCTAACAACTAGGATCAAGCTTTGGCTTCCTCAAAATTTAGAGTTACACCAAAGAATACTGCGGCTGCTGCTATGAATTATGCAGCATTCTTAGATAGTGCAGAGATGTGGCAGATTCTGTAGCTTGACTTTCAGTGCCTGGCTGGTTGATGAATGCACACGTCGAGCACATTATGATGATAAAAAAAAATAGAACCGAAACACCACACCATCAAGTCCTTCCCCGAAACAACACCTGCTTAATTGGTGATCAATCCCTGCCTCAAAAACCTGCACAAAACCAGCACCTACAGAATTGGCCAATTCCCCTGCACAATAGCATCCTTACACCACACAAACTACACCAAACCACTTCTAGCCATCTGCAGCAATTATTCCCTGCTTTAAAACCAGGTTCAGCATCTACCAACACTGCATATTTGTAGAAGGCACCTGTTTTGCTCATCAACCTCCAGCAAAACCATCCCGCTCCCACACTCCAATCATCCATAGACCAATGTTCACAAGATAACAGGGAAACAGTTCAGATTTTCCAAGACCAATACTATCTGCATCAGGGCATCAAACTAGCACATATTCAGAAAAAAATGTGTAAGCCTGAGCAGCATTAATTTTAATCTCCCAGCTGCCAAAGAATGAACAACTCTGGAGCCTCATTCAAAGCACCAGCTACATTAGTTTTACCAGAACAAGCAGCAGCTACCAATTTATCAGCATCTAACATCATCACGCAATACCAAAACATAATTGTGTTTTCCCCAATAAACCATACTGCCGCTTGGACTTGTCTTAGTATTTACAAGAGCAGACTTTTGGTCAGATGCAGACACCCTATCCGCTGAAGGAAACCAAGCATTCAGCACCTACAAAAGCCACCTACTTTCCTCATACAGATGCAAACCATCTCCAGTAACACCATCCCATTCCCACACTCCAAACATCCAAAACCAAACATCACAGGGACACAGAATCAATTCAGATTTTCAAGCCCAAATCTATCTGCATCAAGATACCAAACTAACACAAATTCAGAAAAACAAAACTTCTGATAGATTCTCCTACATCTCCCATCCTCCAACTCCAATGCGACACAACTCCATAAACCACCATCAGCCAAATATGGAGTATATATATACACCTTCCAAACTGTTCTATTACACCAATTGTCTTCATCTCTTCAAACATAAACTCCAGCGTCAATAAGGCCAAAACATGCTTATGACTTAGAGCTAGATTCCTCAGAACAAGCTGTTCCACCGTATGATGAAGCTGTACCTGAGAACAAGCTGTTGCCGCAGACTAATGCAAACAACAAATCTGTTTTGGCTCTTAAGGCACAGGGTAGAGTCTCCCTCTCAAGGCAGAACAAACCCTCACCAGCAGCACTTACTAGATACTGGATAAAAGAGCACAACCAGATCAAAAAACAGACATAAAAACAAACCTTGCCACTTATAGCTTTTAATACATAAGTCCGGATTCAAATACCAATCCAAGAACGAGAAAGAGAAATTGTGCACCCTATGTTTCAATCATAACCACGATCGAAGTTGTGCTAAATGAAAGACTTCTTCCGCATCAGGTTTCCCTTGCTTAAAGATGATAGAATTTCTTTGCTCCCAAATGCCTCTTACAACTGCCACCCACACACCCTTCCATACCATGTTCTGTTTAGTATTCATATGAACCAGATGGAAGTTTTCAAAGTGATTCTTTAAATCCTTATTTTGGACGAACAGAATTCCTAACCATCTAAAACACAGAGACCAAACCCTTGTGCAACAATGCATTCTAAGAACAAGTGTTGAGCCGACTCTTCCGTATCTTTGGCACATCTCACATACAGTGGAACCGACTATCACTCCTCTCCTGATCAGACTGCTTCAAGTTGGCATTTTATTCAAGAGTACCCTCCAGGCAGTACTTAAAACATTGGGAAACGCTTTAACTTGTCA
>NC_023757.2:19904945-20074857 GCF_000499845.2 Phaseolus vulgaris
GAGGACTGCAAGAAGTATGCACAGTGCTGCAAGCAATGTCAGCAGCACGCTGATTGGCACAAAGCGCCTCCAGAAGAGTTAAAGTCAATTTACAGCCCTTGGCCGTTTCATACGTGGCGAATTGACATTCTGGGACCTTTCCCATTGGCGATCAGGCAGATGAAGTACTTGGTGGTGGCGATTGAATACTTCACCAAGTGGATCTAAGCAGAACCGGTAGCCCAGATCACTGCACACAAGATTGAGAGCTTTGTATGGAAGAACATCGTGTGCCGGTTTGGTGTGCCTAAGCACCTGGTGTCAGACAGTGGGACTCAGTTTGCAAGTCACGTACTAAAGAAGCTGTGCGAGGAGGTGGGGATTCAGCAGGTGTTTGCATCCATCGAGCACCCTCAGACAAATGGCCAAGTAGAGTCCGCTAATCGGGTGTTGCTAAGAGGCTTGAAGAGAAGGCTAGAGAAAGCCAAGGGATCGTGGGCTGAAGAGGTACCCCGCATAGTTTGGGCGTACCATACCACCAAGCAGTCAGGAACCCATGAGACCCCGTTCAGCTTGGTCTATGGATGTGATGCAATGATTCCAGTTGAAATCCAGGAGAGCTCGCCGAGATTCCAGAACTTTGTAGCGAAAGACTCGAATGAAGAAAGAAGGTTGAATCTGGATTTACTGGATGAGATCAGGGAGGAGGCGAGAGTAAAAGCCGAGGCAGTGAAAAGGAGGATTGAACGAAGGTATAACTCGAAGGTGATGCCAAGGCAGTTTAGAGAGGGCGACCTGGTGATAGGAAGGCCCACCAGTACGAGCAGGAAAACAAGTTATCGCCTAAGTGGACAGGACCGTTCAGAATAACCGAGGCGCTCGGGAACGGCGCCTACCGCTTAGAGACATTGGAAGGAGGGGCAATTCCTTGCACTTGGAACGCCACACACCTCAAGTTATATTACAGTTAAAGCTTTGTAAGTAAAAACGAACATGAAGAGATTTGCAAGCTTTCTGTTAAAACAGTTTGAAGGGGGCACTCTTTTTCCCCTAAGGAGGGTTTTTAATGAGGCCACCCAATAAAGAAGAGTTTTCAAAGAGTTTAAAGTTTCTAATATTGCATGCTTGTTGTTTCGAAAGTTTTAAGAAAAAGACCTTATCACTCGTACGTGATTCAAGTCGAGTTTAAAGTTATGCTGTATGTTTTCTGAGAAAAGTTTTAAAGTCCCCATCGCTCTTCGGCGATTGGCGGCATCAGTTAAAGTTTTAAAGTCCTCGTCGTCTTTCGGCGATCGGAGGCACCAACGATGACTAAAGACCTCAGCGCGCTTGTGTGTTTGGAGGCAAGAAAAGAAAAGACCTCCTCGCCCTCGAGCGAGTGCAGGCGAGAAAGAGAAAAAGTCCTCAGTGCATCCAGGGGGGAGGAGATGTACACCCTGGGCAAGTTGAGGCACCAGATAAAGTCCTTCTCGCCGTCGAGCGAGTTCAGGCTAGATAAAGTCCTTCTCGCCGTCGAGCGAGTTCAGGCAAGATAAAGTCCTTCTCGCCGTCGAGCGAGTTCAGGCGAGAAAAAGTCCTTCTCACCTCAGAGTGAGTTCAGGCAAGATGAACTGAAAGGTCAGAGGTGTTCGTGACCTTAAACGGCGGGAAGGGAAGGAAAACGCCTTTTCCCCTTTAAGTGAAACATCAATATTGACTTAGTAAGACCAGAAAAAACTTCCTCGCTTGTGGGTGGTGTGAAGACAGATAAAATCCTTCTCATCTTGAACGAGTTCAGGTGTGGCGTGAAGGGTGAAAGAAATTTAAAAAATAGCTAAGGTAGGTTCAAAGAGAACGTCTCGCTATCCGGCTTATTGTTCTGAAACTCAGGGAGGTAGAGAAGGATCCGAAAGGCGCCTCTACCCCCTGATGAGGGAACAATAGTGAAGTTATGAAGGCAAAGGAAGCTTGCATCGCCAGAACCCTATGGCGATCAGAAGAGTTTCAGGCGATGACAGGAGTAAAGGCTAACCTTGCTGGGCAGATCAGGTAAACTGTATTGTGATACCAGTTTAAGTTAAAACCTGCTGCCTAGTAAGTAACTAATTGCCTTAAGTTTGCAAGTTAAGTTAAATGTCATCGTTCGAGAGTTGATAGTTGCTCAGATTGTACTTTGAGTTAACAGTTGATGAATTGTTATAAGATTAATAGTTTGCTCGAGTTCAAAGCAGTGAATAAATGGTTAAGCCTGAGGAATCGCTAAGCTAATTTGTTTAAAGCGGGTTCTACCGATTAGTTGATCAACCATACAACGAGTAAGAAAGCAGAAGAAGTTGTATAAAGAAATGTCATTACAAGTTTGCACTTAAACGGAAATTACAAACAAAAGATGTACGACAGTTTTACAAATGAGGTGATGGGAAAATACAACTAATCTTCAGAGGGAACGATCTTCCCATCCACCACTTCGTTGCAAATTGACACCATGGAGAGATCGAGCTCGGGATATTGGCACGAGACTTGCTCCAAAGCGGCGTCGAACCCAGCGGCAAGGACTTGGGCGGAGCTTTGCTCGAGCTCTTGAGCTTGCTTCTTCAGCTCGTCAGTTTGCTTTATCAGCTGATCCTGCCGGCAACTCGAACGTGGAGGAATCGCTTCGTAGCACTCTCTGCCCTGTCTACGCGACTGCGTCTTCTGCAGAATCACCCTTAGAGCCTTCTCTTGCTTCTCCAGACGTGGCCTGCAAAACACACAGACGGCACCTCTAGCGGCCGTTTGCACTCCGACGATCAAGTTAGTCCACGGAACCACTAAAGAATAGAAAATTAGTAGTGTGTGTGAAAAACTCTTGTACTCTGTTTTTCGTCTCTCCCACTTCTCTCCCTGATTCCTCCTTTTATCTCTCTGTCTCTGTTTCTGGGCATAACAGAATTCTGTTGTGCTTTTCTGGCATGTGTCAGAAACCTATTGTGCTTTTCAGAGACAGTGTACCTGCAGAATCAGAGAGTGTGGGTGTTTGTGCGTGTCCGCGCGTCTCTGCGCTGGGCTGCGCCTGTCTGTACCCTTAATGGTACGGAGTGCACTTTTGTCTGGACCGCACCCCTCTCAGATGGTGACACGTGGAGGCCTGCAACTCACATCTAACCACACACGTGTCATTTACTGGAAGGGCTCTAGCGCTTCTCTTTGTGTGCCTAAGTTACGCCCTTGCGGAGTAGCTTAGGATATTTCTCTTATCTGGGTAAATCGCATGCTCTTAGGAGAACGTCGGGTGTGGCTGGTCTAGGCACACTCACCAAACGTTGCTCTCTGCGTAGGCGACTTACCCTTCACGATGCCACGCACGTAATGGGTTGAGGGAATCACCAATCACTGACTGGTTTACTAGTTCCCTCAGGCCACTCTCGTGCATGATTCCCTGAGGTGTGCTCATGCGAGATCCATGCGTAACGCTCTCGCTGGGAACCTCAGTCCCAGTTTAACTGCGTGTAACACGAGACCCCGATGACAATACACCCGATGACTGATCAGTGTTTATTTGCTTCTCGCGCTCTGCCTCCAGGCGCGAGTCTGGGAACTGGTCTGTTGGTGGCCACTTGGCTACTGACCACCGATCACCATTCTGGGTGATCTGTCCCCCGACCTCTCTGCCGCCTGATCTGTCGGTGGTCACTTGGTTACTGACCACCGATCACCATTTTGGGTGATCTGTCCCCCGACCTCTCTGCCGCCTGATCTGTCGGTGGTCACTTGGTTACTGACCACCGATCACCGCTCTTGGCGATCGTCCCCCTGACCTCTCTGCCACCTGGTCCACGTGTCACCCTGCGAGTGGTCCACGTGGTTCTCTGTTGCTGACGTCATCGACTACCGATGACCGATCGTATCACAAGCCCCCCAGTCTCGAGTCGAGAACTCGTTCTCAGCGAAGAGACTAAGTGGTCGTGCCCTCAGTCCACGTGGCAAGTGGGGCCGCCTCACGTGCCACCTCACGTGTTGCTTCTTTAACGTTTGGACTTCTTCTCTTAATCTCGCGACACGTGGCCCCATCAACGGCCAGCGCTGTGCGTCGCTAGCGCTTCTCTTATTCAAATTGGCGCGCCCTTTCACTGTTCCTCCATCTTCTTCATTCGACTCCCAGACTCTCTGCGAACTTCTCCTCTGCGCACCCATCTTTCTTCAAATTTTCTGCTTCCCAAACTCTTGCGATCATCCAAAGGTATGGTTTTTCTTCTCCCTGGCCCCTTTTTGGTCATCTTTACCGATTGCATTTATCATTCTGGTTATCATGCATTCATCTTCTCTATTTCCCTCTCTCGAACCCGCGCTAGGGTTTTTCATGCCCTCGCTCTGACTTCTGCTTCTTCTTCTTTCTCTTTTCACCTGGGCATCTCCTTCTCCTTTCCCCTATCTGTTTTCACCGAGACATTCATCATTCCCTCTTCTTCCATTCATTCTGACCTTTTCGTTTTTTCTCCATTTGCAGCTATCTCACGATGGCTCGCTTGAAACAAACTGCGCGCATCATTGCCCCATCCTCTGGTGCACAGCCTTCCGCGAGTGCGCCATCCTCTGGCGCACAGCCTTCCGCGAGTGCGCCAGCTCCACCACCGCCTGTGGCTACCTCCTACCACGACAATGCCAGAGTCTACGAATGGGCTCCCTTGGCATTGCTCGCTGAAACCTCCACCCTGCTGCCCAAGGGTCATCTCACGTCTCTGCTAAGTCGCAACCCCGATGAGCCTTCCTGCTCCATCGACAGGGAGAATGACTTCAACATCCAAATCCGCATTCCTCCCCGAGGAATGCCTGTCTGCGCGGATGACAGGGCCACCAATGGGGTGCCCTTCGTCTTCATCTACTCCGCTATTTTCAAGAGGTTGAAGCTGCGCCTCCCTTTCACTTTCTTCGAAAAGGAGCTAATGATGGAGTTAAACGTCGTGCCTTGCCAACTCCATCCAAATGCCTGGGCCTTCATCCGGGCATTTCAGATCCTCTGCAGCTATTTCGGGCACAACGCCTCCGTGGACGTGTTCCTCTACTTCTTCGAAGCGAAGAACCCTGGGGACAGGTCCTGGGTCAGCCTGAACGGGGTTGCTGGACGGGTGCTACTGGGCCTGTACCAGCAATCCTTCAAAGATTGGAAGGGCAGATTCTACATGATATCTGCTACCCCTCAAAGTCCAAATCTGCTCGAGGGGTACCCCCTCTACTGGGTTCCTGGAGTTGAATTCAAGAAATCCAGGGGCCTCGAGGCTATGGCCCCCTATGAGCGCGAGCTGTGCGGGCTGCTCCTGGGTGCCAAGTACAATTCTGCTCGTCTCATCAAAGACGAGTTCGATGTGGTGGCCTTAAAAAAGTACATAGGTAGCTCTTCTTTCCCCTCTTAGGATACCTGCACCTTTTCATGCATGCTTTTATGTGTTTTTTAACTTACTTGCATACCTTGGTCAACTAACCCCTCCTTTTCTCGTCTATGCAGACTCAATGACGGGGAAAGACAGGAAGCTGGCCTTGCTGGAGCTTGCCAAGCGTCGGGGAACCAAAGGCACTGGGTCCTCCTCTTCTACAACTGAGCCCATCGCAGCTCCTCCCCTCTCGGTCGCGCCAGCCGAAGGCCCCGAACAAGGGAAGAAAAGGAAAAGGCTGGTGAAGGCTTCCACTTCATCTGCTGCTGCTGCTGCTGCTTCAACTGAAGAGGAGAGCTCAGGCTCTCCTCTTGTACACCGCCAAAGGAAGAGAGCAGCAGTTGAGGGGGCCTCATCTCTCCAGCCTGGAGAGATTGAGGTGGTGGAAGTAGAGGAAGGGTTTTCCCCTCCTCCCTGCGCTCAAACTGCCTCAGAGCCTACCAACCTTCCTTCTCCAGGCCAGCAGTTGCCTCCAACTACCAAACTGCCATCTTCCCCCCCAGTAGGCCAATCACCTGGTCCATCCGCTCATCCTGCTGGGGGCGCTTCTGCCCAAACTGGGGGTGCACCACCACCACTGCTGCCAATCCCTAGCGCCACTGCTGAATGTGGTGGGTCTAGCTCGCGCCCAAGCACTTCTGGGGCCACCCACGAGAATTTCAACAGGGTCATCACCCTGGTTCGACAGCTTATAAGCAACCGGGAGCTCGTCGAGTGGAATGGTGATGAGGTGGACATGCACCTGGCAAGGCAGGTAGTGCTCTCTCTGGAGTTCTCCACCCAGCATCGCAAGCAACTAGCCCTGGAGAAGAGGGTGAAGGAGCTTGAGCACGACAAGGAGTCACTGCGAAGTGACTTCGAAGCTGCTCAAGGGTCCGTTGAACTGATGCGAGGCATGGTGGAGAAGGCTAGGAGGGAATACCTAGCGGAGGTCCAAGAGACCATCAAGACGGAGATCTTGATGGGGCAGACGGTGAGCTCTTTGGACTGCGCGGTGGTGGAGCTTAGGGCCGAGACTTCCTCCCTGCGCCAACTGAACACTCAGCTAGTGGGGGAGCTCGAGTCCGCCAAAGAAGCAGCTGCTGCTGGGGAGAAGAGACTTGAGGAGGTGGTGGGCAAACTGTCTGAAGCTGCCTGCTCCCTTGCTGCCGTCACCACTGAGAAAGATGCTGCGGAGGCTTCAAAGCAAGAACTGGAGGTGGAGAAGGCTGATTTGATGAACGTGGGTGCTGATGCCCTTACAGATGGATTCGAGCTAGCACTCGAGCAAATCAGATGCGTTCTCCCAGACCTGGACCTCTCGCAGTTCAGCATCTATCATGAAGTGGTGGATGGAAAGCTCATCCCTCCTGCCCCTTAAACTTTTCTCTTCTCTGTAGATTTAACTTCTGCACAATTTTTCTTTGTACTTTAGAATTGTATAAGACTTGACTGTGAATATAATATCTCAATGCTTCTTTTCTTGCATAAGTTTCTACCCTTGTATTTTCTTTGAGCTTCACTTATCTTTATGTGCGCGACTAACTGTTAGCTAGCTTAGGTTCAGCGCGATCTTGGGCTTTACCTTTCCTTTCGCACACGACTAAGTGTTAACCAGTTTAGGCTTAGCGCGATCTTGAGCTTTGTCTTTCACTTTGCGCATGACTAAGTGTTAACCAGCTTAGGCTTAGCGTGATCTGCTTCTCTTATTCTTTCACTTCTACTTGATCACGACTGGCTATTCCCTCAGCTTAGTGTTTAACAGTCCTCGTGCGCTGCTTTGCACCACTAGCCAATTACTGACGACTCATCAGTGATCGTTCTTTAGTCTTTACTTAGCTTCTCTGTCGCTCTAGCGCTAAGTGCATAGAGGACTTCGACATCGATCGCTCAAGGTGATGCCTCGTCTTGGGGAAAGAAAAGTGTTTCTCGCTAACCCCTCTTACTTTCCCCAAGGTCATCACCCTTTGGCGGGTTGAGTCGCTCATTCCCTACCTCACTCCTGGGGTGAGAAGGGTTTCGGACTAAGAGTCTTACTGGGCCAATATTGGTGTATGCCAAGTGGGTGAGGACGTTTTGTCAAAACCTTTCCTTTCCCTCGCTTGGTCTTACTAGCACCCCTGGCTTTTCAAACCTTTAACTGCTTACGCTCACACCTGGGGTGAGGAAGACTTAGATCGGTGCCAGTACTTGCGCCTAGGGCAAGTAGGGCCTAACCAATCACCTGCACTTGCACCTGGGGCAAGGAGGATTTTAACTTTAATACTTGAGCACACTTGATATGCTGGAAATTTTTCTTTAATTGGGTGGCCTCGTTAAAAACCCTCCTTAGGGAAAAGAGTGCCCCCTTGTCTGTTCAACTGTTTCCACCACATACAAAGCATGTATCTTTTAGCGCGAGAACACCATTACTGTACAACTTTAACTGAAATAAAATTTTAAATGGGTGGCGTTCCACGTTCTGGGGATTGCTCCTCCCTCCAAAGTCTCTAGGCGATAGGCTCCGTTCTCCAATGTCTCCACCACTCTGTACGGGCCTGTCCACTTTGGGGATAACTTGTTCTGCATGTCATTCTGATGCGCCTTTCTCATCACCAGATCACCTTCCTGGAAGCGCCTGGGCCTCACTTTAGAGTTGTGCCTCCGCTCTACTCTTCTCTTCACAGCTTCAGCACTGACTCTGGCCTCTTCTCGCACTTCGTCTAGCAGATCCAGTGATGTGATTCCAACAGCTACATAGAACAAGATTCTTGACACTTTGAGGAATCACCTTGAGCTGGAAAATGTAGAGGCACTTTCTTAGAAGTTGGATCATGGTTCTAAGTTCAAGAACTCACCAATAACAAGTACCAAATCCCAAACTCATTTGGATGAACCAAATATTGTCAAATTGAATCAACAAATGAGAATGAAAAGAAGAGACCGAACAGAATTGAATTAAAAAATAAAAGTACCGAACAGAATTGTGAAGCAAACAGAAAATAGGTGCTGGAAAATTAAAGGAACCGAAACAAAAACAACTCAAAACTCAAGGCAACAAGAACAAATTGAAGAAGAAGAAAGGAAGGAGAAGAGAATGCTCATGAAGATGGAGGAATGGTTGGATGATCACGCCACTAGAAGAATGGATGCTCCTAGATGAGTGTGGAAGCCGCCACTTGAGGAAACCATGGTCCTTCAAGATAAGACTAGAGAAGAAGCTCAAAGCTCTCCAAATGCTCACTCCAATTTTGAGTATAGTTTCTTTAGATAAAATTCAAATCTGAATTTTACAAAGAGAGCACCTCTATTTATAGCCTAAGGTGCTGAAATGTAAGCTACACAAATTCAAAAAAAACTCCCTCCCAAAAAGCTTCTAGAATTTGCGCCAAAAACAAGGCATGAGGAAGGTGTGATCCTTTCTCTCACTTTGGCACCTCCTTATTTACTCCTACACCTATCTACTAATACACCCCCCCTAAGACTCTTAACTAAAGACTAAAAGATGCTTTAACAATAGAGGTTTCTAATGTTTCCCTCTAAGCACCTTTCTAAACAATATTTATTTAAAACTTGGCCTTGCCCTTCATGGGATGGTCTTTGGGCTTTTGTGGGCTTTGGCCTTCTTGGGCTTGGGCTTGGGCTTGGGCTTTATCTTTTGCAAAGATTAACAAGAAAAACTTTAAATGTGAAGGCGAATGATCTTGTTCTTCATTATAAAAATCCACCTTTAGTTGATTCTCATCATACTCCCCGAGTTGGAGAGAATTCGCCCACGAATTCTGAATCCCTGCATATAACAAAGTCAGTGTACTTTTACAATCAAAAGAGTAAGAAAAAGGAATACATGACTTAGTAGAGGGAATCAAAGGGATTGCAGAAAAGGAGGTCCTATGAATCAACCAAGTTGGAAAAATTTGTTTGGGAATGATGATATTTTTTGGAAAAAGACCTCTTAAATGGTGAAACCCATTAGGAGGTATGAAAAAATCATCCCTAACATATTTTAACCAAGGTGGTGTTGAAATAGGAACCTTGGGTAATGAAAAAGATAAAGAAGAAGAAGACCTTGGAGGGTCCGTTTGAGGTATAGCACGAGTCAACATGATGGATTTAGAGGAGAAAATGGTGTGACTCGGTGTAGTACTTACTTCTTTTTCTTTCTCATTTTCTCTTTTAGTTTTCATTTTTATTTGGTCCTCATGAACCTCTTTGGGAGAGAGGGGTTTTAATATAACCTTGCGCCCTAGGAAGGAAAAAGACATTGTATTGGATAGGCCATCATGTAAAACATGTCTATCATATTGCCAAGGCCTTCCTAAAAGAAGATGAGAAGCTTCCATGGGCACAACATCACATAAAACCTCATCTTTATACTTTCCTATAGCGAAGTTAATGAGGACTTGTTTATTCACCATTATTTCACCTACTTCACTAAGCCATTGTAATTTGTAGGGCTTGGTATGAGAGATAGTGGGTAAGGCTAACTTCTCCACAACTCTTGTACTAGCCACATTAGTGCAACTTCCCCCATCAATAATCAAGGAACATAACTTGTTGTTGATAAGACATCGGGTGTGAAAAATATTTTTTCTTTGAGTATCATTCAAAGATTTTGGAATTGTGCCCAACATACGTCTTACCATCAATAAGTCACCTTCACAAGGACTTTCACTCTCATTTTCACTTGATGGTCTAGAAGGTGAAGAATGCCTAGGTGAAGTGGAATCATGCTCACTAACTACAATGCCTTCATGCATGTACATACTTCTTTTAGAAGGGCAATTAGCAGCAATGTGACCATATCCCAAACATTTAAAACACTTTTGACTAGACGATTTAATTGGGGATTTAGGCCTAAAAGTAGATGGCGTAGGATCCTTGGGTTTGAAAGAAGAATCTTTGGAAGGATGTTTAGAAAAAGAATTTTTGGTTCTCCAAGACTTGGAGTAGTATCCATCATTGGAAGCATTTTTGAAAGAGTTTTTCTTAGCAAGTTGGGCTTCCACCTTCATTGCAAGATGAACTAAAGAGCCCAATGATGAATACTCTTGTAACTCAACAAAGTCTTGAATATCCTTCCTAAGACCACTCACAAACCTAGCAATCATAGCTTCCTCACTTTCCTCTAATTCAATTTTAAGCACAAGCGTTTCTAGCTCTTTATAATATTCATCCACATTTAGCGTGCCTTGTTGAAACCGTTGGAGTCTCAACATGAGGTCTTTCCTAAAATGTGGGGGCACAAATCTAGCGCGCATTTGATCCTTTAAAGAGTTCCAAGAGTCCACGGGAGGACCCTTGTGATAGATAATGTCCTTTACAATTCCATGCCACCATTTCATGGCATAATCACTAAACTCTAGGGTGGCTAGCTTAAGCTTATGCTCATCTTGGATCTCATGGATCTCAAATATTTGTTCACACTTAGCCTCCCAATCTAAATATACATTAGGATCACTTGAGCCATTGAAAGAAGGAAGCTTGACCGAAGGTAGCCTAGCCTTTGCATCTTGGTAGTAGCCATTGCCATAGTGAGGTCTCTCCCCTTGGTTGTGATGTCTATGTCCAAGGAATTGGGGTGGAGGTCTCCTTCTCCTATGCTCATCTTCATGGCCAACATCATTTGAAGAAGCTCTTGAAGATGGTCTATGAGAATGATGTCCATCATGGATAGAAGGAGATGGTCTAGATTGTTGGACCTCCATCTTTTGCATTTTTTCCTCCAACCTTCTAATTGTTCTTTGAGCTTCATGTAATTCACCAAGAATGGAAGCTTTGGAAGGAGAATTCTGCTTGTAGGAAGCATCACTTGAAGATCCAGCCATTTGTAATTAAAAAAAAACAGCAAACACACAAAACAGCAAACAATTTAAAAATTAGCAAAAACAGTGAGCTTTGCAATTGAAATTGCCGAAGTGAATTTAAGGCTGAAAAAGATATCACTCTCAAAGAAATAATGTTCTTGCTCCAATCTGATCTTGAGGCCTTGGAATCCTCAAATGAAATATGTCAAAGCAAGCACACCAATCTTAAGAGCAAACCACCACAAAACCAAAGAAACAATAAAGACAAACAAGAAAAGGTATAAGCAAGGAAAGGTAATTGCAAAAGGAAAACTATATGTAAGACAAACTCAAAGAGTAAGAATGAAAGACAATCAAGAAAATAAAGAACTCAATGAGAAAAGTAGGCACACAAAAGAATACCTAAGGAAAAGCACTAGAGTAGATGAAGAAAACAAAAAAAATTTAGCTACTGGAATTTTTTTTTTAATGCAAACTGTGTTTGATATTCACTGATTTAACTGGAACGTTGTAGAGCGAACTGGATTATGAAATTTATACCACAGAAACTTCAAGATGTTAACTCAAAAATGGCACTGGAATCAATTAAAAACAGTAAGCCAATTGAGAGAAATAAATTTTTTAAAATCACTGCCAGATTACCGTATTTTTTTTCGGCAGGAATGTACACTTTTTTTATTTTATTTATCATTTTTTGTGTACTTCATATTTTTGAATGATTCTTTTTTCTATTCTTTTCTAACACTTTCAATATCTCAAATCCAGAATTTCAGAATTTTACAGTACGTAAATCAATTGCAATAAGGAAAAACAGTAAGCACTTTTTTCAGAAACAGAGGAATCCTAATAGGAATAAAAAAACAGGATGATGAACTAGCAAAGACATAATAGAAAATGATGTATTGGAACTTGTATAGGTCTAGAATACAAGTATGAACTCAATGCTAAAAAGAAAATGCTCAAAGGATCAACATCAATTCAGAAAAAATATATGACACCAAAGCAAGAAACAATCAAAACAATAAAAGTACTACTAGAAGTAATGACATATATGGAATAACATGACTAAGACAAAACTTAACAAGATTCAAAAATTAAAAGACACAACACAAATTGTAACAAGTGGAAGGAAGCTTAAGGTAAACTCTAGGAAGGATAATGCCATTCCAAAAGAGCAACCATACTCATAAGAATTATGAGTGCCATAAACCTTTCCACAAACACTTGGAGCAAAAGAAAAACAGCAAGAATACTCAATTAAAATTCTAAAACAGAAACTTAAATTGCAAGAAATTAAAAAGAGCTCTTGAAATAAAGTGCACACAACTCAACAATTAACAAGAATGAACCTAAGACTCATGATACCACATGATGTGATTCCAACAGCTACATAGAACAAGATTCTTGACACTTTGAGGAATCACCTTGAGCTGGAAAATGTAGAGGCACTTTCTTAGAAGTTGGATCATGGTTCTAAGTTCAAGAACTCACCAATAACAAGTACCAAATCCCAAACTCATTTGGATGAACCAAATATTGTCAAATTGAATCAACAAATGAGAATGAAAAGAAGAGACCGAACAGAATTGAATTAAAAAATAAAAGTACCGAACAGAATTGTGAAGCAAACAGAAAATAGGTGCTGGAAAATTAAAGGAACCGAAACAAAAACAACTCAAAACTCAAGGCAACAAGAACAAATTGAAGAAGAAGAAAGGAAGGAGAAGAGAATGCTCATGAAGATGGAGGAATGGTTGGATGATCACGCCACTAGAAGAATGGATGCTCCTAGATGAGTGTGGAAGCCGCCACTTGAGGAAACCATGGTCCTTCAAGATAAGACTAGAGAAGAAGCTCAAAGCTCTCCAAATGCTCACTCCAATTTTGAGTATAGTTTCTTTAGATAAAATTCAAATCTGAATTTTACAAAGAGAGCACCTCTATTTATAGCCTAAGGTGCTGAAATGTAAGCTACACAAATTCAAAAAAAACTCCCTCCCAAAAAGCTTCTAGAATTTGCGCCAAAAACAAGGCATGAGGAAGGTGTGATCCTTTCTCTCACTTTGGCACCTCCTTATTTACTCCTACACCTATCTACTAATACACCCCCCCTAAGACTCTTAACTAAAGACTAAAAGATGCTTTAACAATAGAGGTTTCTAATGTTTCCCTCTAAGCACCTTTCTAAACAATATTTATTTAAAACTTGGCCTTGCCCTTCATGGGATGGTCTTTGGGCTTTTGTGGGCTTTGGCCTTCTTGGGCTTGGGCTTGGGCTTGGGCTTTATCTTTTGCAAAGATTAACAAGAAAAACTTTAAATGTGAAGGCGAATGATCTTGTTCTTCATTATAAAAATCCACCTTTAGTTGATTCTCATCATCCAGATTCACCTTACGCTCTTCATTGGACTCTTCAGCAACGAAGTTCAAGAATCTGGGGGAGCTCTCCTGTATCTCCACAGGAATCATGGCGTCTGTCCCATAGACAAGGCTGAAGGGTGTCTCATGGGTGCTGGACTGTGGGGTGGTGTGATAAGACCATACAATTCTGGGGACCTCCTCTGCCCAGCCTCCTTTGGCCTTGTCTAGTCTTCGCTTCAGCCCCCTGAGCAGCACTCGATTTGCTGACTCCACCTGCCCATTGGTTTGTGGGTGCTCCACTGAAGCGAAAACCTGTTGTATTTTTAACTCTTCACACATCTTCCTCAGCTGATGGCTTGTGAACTGGGTGCCATTGTCGGAAACCAGCCTCTTGGGTATTCCAAAGCGGCAGACAATGTTCTTCCAGACGAAGTGTTCGACTTTCTGTGCGGTGATGTGTGCAACTGGCTCTGCCTCCACCCACTTGGTGAAATACTCGATGGCCACGATGAGGAACTTCATCTGCCTTGTCGCCAGAGGAAAGGGTCCTAGGATGTCAATCCCCCATGTATGGAATGGCCACGGGCTATGGATGGACCTCAACTCCTCAGGGGGTGTCTTGTGCCAGTCTGCATGCAGTTGACACTGTTTGCATCGCTGAGCAAACCTTATGCAATCTTCCTTCAGCTTTGGCCAGTAGTACCCCGCGCGGAGTACTCTACTTGCCAGAGCGCGACCACCCACGTGGCTTTCGCACACCCCCTCGTGCAGCTCAGACATGAGTCTGGTGCATTGCTCGCCGTGTACACAGATCTGCACAGGGTGAGAAAATCCAAATCTAAATAGGCTTCCATCTATAAGAGTAAACTTACTTGAACCCCTCTTTATTCTTTTTGCCTCTGCCAGATCGAGCGGGAGTAGACCATCTTCTAAGTATAGCTGGTATGGCGTCATCCAGGTGTCGGGTTCCTTCTCCGCGTGGACCTCCATCGACTCATCGGTCTTTGACGGTCGCGATCTCACCCTCGGTGCTCTCAGCGTTTCTTGAGTCAACGACCGATGACCGATCGTTAGACGCTCCATTGACTTGTATACATGAAGCACCTGGTTGTTTGATACGAACACGCGCGGCACCTTCAGGGTCTCCTGAATGACGGTCCTCTGCTTCCCCCCCTTGCCTGAGCTGGCCAGCTTGGCAAGCAGGTCTGCTCGGGCATTTTGCTCTCTTGGCACGTGCACTAACTCAAACTCGGCGAAGGACGTCTTCAGGAGTTGCACATACTCCAAGTAGGCTGCCATTTGGGGATCCTTTGCTTGGAACTCCCCCGTAACCTGCCCGGTGACCAGTAAAGAGTCGCTCTTGGCCAGCAGATTTCTTGCTCCCATTTCTCTTGCTAGCAACATTCCTGCGATCAGGGCCTCATACTCCGCCTGATTGTTGCTAGCTTTGAAGGCAAAGCGGAGGGACTGCTCGATCAGTACCCCGTTTGCTCCTTCCAGGATGACTCCAGCGCCGCTTCCCTGCTGATTAGAGGAGCCATCCACCGATAACACCCATTGGAAATCTAGCCCTTCTACAGGTGTCGCGATTGATGACAGCTCGACCACAAAGTCCGCGAACACCTGCCCCTTGATCGGTCCTCGGGGCTCGTACTGAATATCAAATTCTGACAATTCTACTGCCCATTTGACCATCCTGCCTGCTACATCAGGTTTCTTCAATACGTTCTGGATAGGCAGATCAGTCATCACCACCACTGTGAAGCTGTGGAAGTAATGCCTGAGTCTTCTGGCTGAAAACACCACCGCCAGAGCAGCCTTCTCGAGGGCTTGGTACCTCGTTTCAGGGCCTTGCAGTACTTTACTCATGAAGTAAACAGGCCTCTGGGCCTGGTTCTGCTCTTGCACCAGGACTGAGCTGACTGCTCTCTCCGTCACAGCAAAATATAGACGAAGAGGGATGCCTACCTGGGGTTTTCGCAAGACTGGTGGGCTCGCCAGGTACCCCTTTAACTTGATGAAGGCCTCCTCGCACTCCTGTGTCCAGAGAAATCTGTTGTTGCGTTTGAGACACTGGAAGTATGGGTGACCTTTCTCCCCTCCAGCGGACATAAACCGGGACAGAGCTGCCAAGCGACTGGTGAGCTGCTGCACCTCCTTCACCGTCGTTGGGCTCCTCATTGTCACGATCGCCGCACACTTCTCCGGGTTAGCTTCGATTCCCCGCTCTGTTAAGAGGAAACCCAAGAACTTCACAGCCTCTACACCAAAAATGCATTTCTCAGGGTTGAGCTTCAGCCTGTACTTGGCAATGGTGGTGAATAGCTCTTCTAGATCAGCTGCATGATGCTTCTTCTCTTGGGACGTAACCACCATGTCATCTACATAGGCGTGTACGTTCCTTCCCAGCATGGGCGAGAGCACCCTATCCATGAGTCGCTGGTAGGTAGCCCTCGCATTCTTTAACCCAAATGGCATGACCTTGTAGCAATAGCAAGACCGTTCCGTCATAAACGCAGTCTTGCATTCATCCATTGGGTGCATCCTGATCTGGTTATACCCCGAGAAAGCGTCCAAGAAGCTGAGTAGCTTTCCCCCCGAGGCGCTATCAACTAGAGCATCTATACTGGGTAAGGGGTAAGAATCCTTGGGGCACGCCTTGTTGAGGTCAGTGAAGTCCACGCACATTCTCCACTTGCCGCTCGCCTTTTGAACCAGTACCACATTCGCTAGCCACTCGGGGTACTGGATTTCTCTGATGTGCCCTGCGGCAAGGAGCTTCTGCGCTTCGTCGTGGATCACCTTCCTCTTCTCCTCGTTGAATTTCCTTCGCCTCTGTCGCACAGGTCGAACCATAGGGTCCATCGACAGATGATGGCAGAGGAAATCGGGGTCGATTCCTGGCATGTCGGATGCTGACCATGCGAAGGCATTCATGTGCTTCTCAATCACACCAATGATCAGCCTTCGCTCTTCTTCAACGAGGGATTCCCCTAACTTGAACTTTCTTCCCCCGACGTCCACTTCGACCCATCCTTCAGCTGGGTGGGGCCTTCTCTCACGATCCCTGACTCGCGAGGAGTGATCGCGCCTTCCTCTTCTTCTTCGACTTGGGCTACCTGGGAGCACCCCACCGCAGCATCCTCCATCCTCTGAGCGTTCTGTGTCTCCCTGACCATCGATCGCTCTTCGCGCACGCCTGGTGGTCGTTTTGTGGTGACGTGGCACACACTTCTCTTTTGCTTCAAGCTGTTCTCATAACAGCGTCTTGCCTCAGCCTGATCCGACTTGATGGTTATCACGGTCCCCTCCATCGACGGCAGCTTCAACTTCATATGCCTCGTCGATGGTATTGCGCCCAGTCTATTGAGTGTTGGCCTCCCCAACAAGACATTGTACGCAGAAGGGGCGTTCACCACCAGGTACTTTATCTTTTCAGTGCGGGCTGTCGTTCCGTCAGTGAACGTTGTCCTCAGCTCGATGTATCCCCGCACCTCCACCTGATCTCCTGCAAAACCGTAGAGACAACCAGTATACGGTCTTAGCTGGTCAGGGGACAACTGTAACTTGTTGAATGTTGGCCAGAACATGACGTCTGCCGAACTTCCTTGATCTACGAGTACTCGGTGCACTCGCCTTCCCGCAGTGATGAGAGAAATGACCACAGGGTCGTTGTCGTGTGGGACAACGTCCCGTAGGTCAGCTTTCCTGAAGATGATGTCCACTTCAGGGTAATGACTCTCATTTACCGCATCTACCGCCATTACCGATCGAGCGTATCTCCTTCTCTGTGAAGCTGTGCATCCCCCACCAGAGAAGCCTCCCGCGATCGTCTGCACTTCCCCATGCACAGGGACTTCATGCTGCTGTTCTCCAGTCTGGGATCCTGACGCGCGATCACCCTGCGGCTCACGCAGGTAATCTGCTAGGAAACCAGACTTCACCAACTCTGCCAATTGGTGTCCCAGCGCCAAACAGGAATGAAGTGTATGGCCAAAGGTCTGATGAAACTCACACCATTCATTCTTCTTCCTTCCAAGTACCTTATCTGTCTTCTCTGGTACTCGTAGTCTTGCTGCTACAGCAGGAAGGGCGATGAGATCCGCCAATTCCACCATGAAGTTGTATCTCGGGGGTGCGTTATTCTCCCTTGCACGCCCCCTGCTCTGGTCTTTGCCTGGTGCATAGGGACGAGGTTTTTCCCGCACCTTCTTCCCCTCCTTTGCCTCATGCACCCTTGCTTGCTGTGGCTTTCCTTACCCTCCACGAGGTCTGGGTGGTGCAGCAGTTCCCCTCTTCTCAGAAACCTCTGTTTCTGCCACTATGTGCGCCACCGCACGTCGTCGAATCTCTGCAAAGGTGCTGGGATGGCTCCTGATGAGAGACTCGCTGAAGGGGCCAAGCAGCACTCCCTTCTTAAACGCGTGCACCAGCATATCTTCATCTTTGCTGGGCAGTCTAACCACTTGTGCTCCAAAGCGGTTGAGGTAGTCTTTCAGCGACTCACCTTGGTACTGGCGCACGTCGAACAAGTCGTATGACACCACGGCAGGTGCTTTGTTGACGATATATTGTTCAGTGAAGAGCTTCGAGAACTGAGAGAAAGACGTGATATGTCCTTCTGGTAGGCTCACGAACCACTCCATGGCGATTCCGCTGAGCGTACTCATAAACATTTTGCAGTAAACAGCGTCTGAACCCCCAGACAACATCATCTGGGTGTGGAACGCCGTCAGATGCGCCTCCGGGTGTTCTACCCCTTTGAACGATGCCTTCACCCCCACCAGGTTGGGAGGCACCATGGTTCCCATGATCTCAGGGGAGAATGGCATGGGGAACGCTCTTGGAGGTGAGGGCTGTCTAGACACCCTTTCGTCAACCATGTGTTCCCTCTGCAGGCGCAGCGTCCTTCTCAACTCCTCATTGACGCGATTCAGCTCGTCGTTCCTGCTTTGCGACGCAGCTAACTCCGTCTGCATCCTCTCTTGTTCAACCTTTGACGCTGCGGCGTTATCCTGTAGCGTGCGCACCATTTCCAGGACCTGCGCCATTGTCACAGCTCCTTCGTCAGCGGATGGCGCAGGCGATGGCTGTCTGTTTCAAGGCATCTTTCTCTATCAAGGAAACTGATAAAACTCTGGTAAGCTTTAAAACTGTGGTATATATGGGACAACGATTCACTCGTGTCCCACGGTGGGCGCCAAATGATCCTGCCGGCAACTCGAACGTGGAGGAATCGCTTCGTAGCACTCTCTGCCCTGTCTACGCGACTGCGTCTTCTGCAGAATCACCCTCAGAGCCTTCTCTTGCTTCTCCAGACGTGGCCTGCAAAACACACAGACGGCGCCTCTAGCGGCCGTTTGCACTCCGACGATCAAGTTAGTCCACGGAACCACCAAAGAATAGAAAATTAGTAGTGTGTGTGAAAAACTCTTGTACTCTCTTTTTCGTCTCTCCCACTTCTCTCCCTGATTCCTCCTTTTATCTCTCTGTCTCTGTTTCTGGGCATAACAGAATTCTATTGTGCTTTTCTGGCATGTGTCAGAAACCTATTATGCTTTTCAGAGACAGTGTACCTGCAGAATCAGAGAGTGTGGGTGTTTGTGCGTGTCCGCGCGTCTCTGCGCTGGGCTGCGCCTGTCTGTACCCTTAATGGTACGGAGTGCACTTTTGTCTGGACCGCACCCCTCTCAGATGGTGACACGTGGAGGCCTGCAACTCACATCTAACCACACACGTGTCATTTACTGGAAGGGCTCTAGCGCTTCTCTTTGTGTGCCTAAGTTACGCCCTTGCGGAGTAGCTTAGGATATTTCTCTTATCTGGGTAAATCGCATGCTCTTAGGAGAACGTCGGGTGTGGCTGGTCTAGGCACACTCACCAAACGTTGCTCTCTGCGTAGGCGACTTACCCTTCACGATGCCACGCACGTAATGGGTTGAGGGAATCACCAATCACTGACTGGTTTACTAGTTCCCTCAGGCCACTCTCGTGCATGATTCCCTGAGGTGTGCTCATGCGAGATCCATGCGTAACGCTCTCGCTGGGAACCTCAGTCCCAGTTTAACTGCGTGTAACACGAGACCCCGATGACAATACACCCGATGACTGATCAGTGTTTATTTGCTTCTCGCGCTCTGCCTCCAGGCGCGAGTCTGGGAACTGGTCTGTTGGTGGCCACTTGGCTACTGACCACCGATCACCATTCTGGGTGATCTGTCCCCCGACCTCTCTGCCGCCTGATCTGTCGGTGGTCACTTGGTTACTGACCACCGATCACCGCTCTTGGCGATCGTCCCCCTGACCTCTCTGCCACCTGGTCCACGTGTCACCCTGCGAGTGGTCCACGTGGTTCTCTGTTGTTGACGTCATCGACTACCGATGATCGATCGTATCATCAGCCCTTAGCCTGAGCAAGCTCTTCCGTAGCTTTTTTGTTTTCCTCCCGAGCCTGGGCCTGCTCTGCAACAATCCTCGTGTTTTCCTCTTGAGTTATGCCGAGCTCAGCCTTGGTGTCGTCCCTCTCCTTCTCGACTTTCCCAAGGAGAACCTCCCGATCTGCCGACCTTTTTTCGAGGTTTTCTACTTTGGTCGCATTCGCCTTCATCGCAGCCTCCAAGTTGGTCACCTTGAGCCTGTAAGGGACCAACTTGCTCTCCAGTTCAATCTTTTCTTGCGCTTGGAGCTGCAATTTCTGGCGAAGGGCAGAGGCTTCCCGGCGCGTGCTCCTGAGCTCAGCATCCATCGTATCCTCCAGCCTCGAGTGCTCCAACTCGGCCATCGTCAAGTGGCATGAGAGCTTTCCCACCTCAGCCTGTGCTATTAAGTTTGACTCCTTGAGCGCTGAGTTTTCTTCTTGGAGCTTCTTGACGGCGTCCTTCACAGCTTTTGACATGATCGCGGGGAGACTTCTGCCATCATCTTCAGCTTGGCTGTGAAAGGCCCCATGATCTCTTCAATGGAGGGTGGGAGGCTCGAGTTTGTTGCTGGTGGAGCTGCTGGAGGAGTCTGGTGCTGACTTTCACCACCGCCCTCTTGGGTTTGTAAGGCAAGTTGAGCTTCTTGGCGTGGTGGTGAGGTCGGGGACTCAGTTATCAAAATTGGCGAGTCATGAGCGCCCTCATTCTCGCCTAATGTGGCCCCAGCGATGGAAGCAGTGGAGGGAGGACCCTCTCCAACGGACACGAATGGTGTGGAGGCGCTTGGAGGTTTCTCCATGAAGTCTGGATTGCTACTTTCGATCGCTGGGGGTGCGGCGGCCAGCGGCGGCCAGCGGCGTCGCTTGGACTAGAGGTAATGGAGATGGAGGGGATGGAGCTGGTGGTGAAGGCGGTGTTGGTGTTGGAAGCGCAGGGGGTGAAGAGGGAGTTACCCTTTTTCTCTTTGTAACAAGGCCGTCGTCGGTGATTTCTTCATCTTCTTCTTCTCTAACCACCTGGGGGGCTTTCCTTTTGGGCTTCCTCAAGATAAGTTTCTTCCTTTGAGGGGCGGGCAGTACCCCAGAAGAAGTCGCACCCTGAGGAGGAGTCTTGCCTTGGACGACGGCGATCTCCACTACCGAGTTGGGCACGGTTTGGGAGCCCGCCGCCAGCTTGTGAGAACGGGCGATTGCCCTCAGTTCAGCTAATTTTCCTTTTCCCAACATGAGGTCTGCACAGGGTAGAAAACAGATGAGTAGGCCCCAAAGTAGAAACAGGTTATACAAGCATATGCACGCAGGAATAACGCAAACAAGTGGCACATGAATTAAAAATCAAAACCAGTACGCAACAAACAGGACGCCCAATGATAGATGGTAGAAATGCGAAGTCAGTCCCAACACAAAATGAAAACCTTGGTGTCGAGGTAAGGGCTAACCTATGTGAGCTTCAAGTTGGCCCTCGAGGAACTCGAAGGAGATTATTGAGGCGGTGAGGAAGGTGATTTTGGCGGCTGCTACACTCTTCCAGAAAAGGCAGAGATCTTTGTCTAGCTCGCCCATGGTGTCGGGACTTCTGGGCCTCCTAAAGCTTTCTTTGGCGTCTTTGTTCCCCTTGTGTACCGAGTACAAGGGGAAGCCGTCGAGCAGGGAGGGATCTTGATCGTTTGCGCACACCTTCACGAATTTTCCCTTCCAATCTTTGTAGGATTGCTGGAAAATCGAGAGGATTGACCTCCCAGCAATCCCATTTAGGCTAATCCAGAGGCGGTCTCCGGGATTCTTAGCTCCGAACAAGAAGAGGAAAATGTCAACTGAAGCTGGTAGTCCCAAGTGTGCGCACATAATTTGAAACGCCCTTACGAACGCCCAACTGTTGGGATGAAGCTGGGCGGGGGAGATATCGAGCTCGGTTAACAGCTCTCTCTCGAAGCGAGTGAAGGGAAGTTTGAGCTTCACTTTCTTGAAGAACGTCGCGTAGATAAAACAGAACAACTCGCCGTTGTTCGCTTTATCGTCCGCGCAAATCGGTTCACCCGGGAAGCAGGGCAGCACAGCCTTTTTGCTGTCGTGCTCCTTATGGAAGGTGAGCTTGGATTGGTCCCCTTTCCTTAGTCGGTTCACACCCAACTCCGTGTTTATTGAAGAAGTCTCTTTTAACAAAGTTGAGGTGGCCCAAGGGTAGAGTTCCTTGTAGTCCTTTGGAGGTAGGGAGGCGCCTCCGGCGACTGGCGGAGTTGTCTGAGCGGGATTGGCGTGAGAAGTTGCAGGCCTCTCAGCTTGGGTAGAAGGAGCACCAGATGCTCGTGGTGGGTTACGCGCTGATGGAGGATTTGCCCCAGGAGCAACCCTACGCGCTTGGGGTGGAGGGTTTCGTGACGAAGAAGGAACGTTCGCGGTGGATTTTGTATGAGCCATCGCAGGAACTGCAAAGGAAAAGGAAAGGGATGAACAAAGGTTACGGAGAACGACTCAATTGAGGATGAAGAAAGAAGAACGAACGAATAAGAGTTCGTCGGGATGAACGTGATGGAAGACGAAGCCCTAAGTTACGAGAGGGGAGAAATGGAAAAAACAGCCCACAACGTATGCACCAGACAGATAATGGATGATGCGAATCGGTTAAAATGCAGCATATATCGACAGAAGAAGTAAAAGGGGTACCTTTTGATGATCGGATGAGCGTTGAAGAGAGTTGGAGATTGAGAGAGTTGAGAAGCTTCGTGGGTTCGCAGAGAAAAACTTAGAGCGTTCGAGAATGCAGAGAGATGATGGAACAGTGGAAGTGCAAGGGGTTTTAGGGGTTTTTTGAACGTTTTCGGAAGCGCAAACGACAGCTGAAGATGACCGTTGATGAAGCCACGTGTCGAGCGATTGGAAAAAGGGGGTTTGGTGGAGCGTCAGAAAAGCAGAGGGTACGGACGTTTGGAATTCCGTGCCAGCGCCACGTAGATCGACGGTGATGTGACCTCTTAGTCTTTTCGCTGGACAAGTCTCCGCTTAAGACTGGGGGACTTGTGTACCGACCAGGTACTCGGGAGTGATGACGTGGCAGCAAGTGGTAATGTAGGCGTGTTGAGCGGAGCATCTGGCTGACGAAAGGGAAGGACCTCGGGACGTTCGTATAATCGTCAATCGTTAAGTTGGCGTGCTCCGATCTCTCGCATATCTAAACCGGCGGTCACCAGGCTGGTGTTGTAGTCGCCGTATGTGAGCTTAGGCGACCAAGTGATCAGAGATCGCCGAGAGGGGGACATCGTCGAAAGATCAGGAAAGCTTGCTCAAGGCCTTCAAAGGGCACGAGCATGAAGGATGAAGTTATCAGATGATCATTCCCTAGCCAGAAGTTGAGGCCAGGGAACAAGTTTAC
Organism: Phaseolus vulgaris; assembly: GCF_000499845.2. Taxonomy (NCBI): domain Eukaryota; kingdom Viridiplantae; phylum Streptophyta; class Magnoliopsida; order Fabales; family Fabaceae; genus Phaseolus; species Phaseolus vulgaris. The sequence continues at coordinate 19,928,226 of NC_023757.2, forward strand.
CAAAACATGCACGATGAGCAAGTAATGCAGATCGTGATAGCGGCAGGCGAGACCACAGAGAAGGTGTGCATGGGGACACCCCGTACACCGAGTTACTCCTTGCATGGGTAACTTAGTCGAACAGCCTGAAGAGTAAGAAGTGACGCTCAAGCAGAGGACGTTCCAGATGGTGACACGTGTACAGCTGGATGCGAGCCACGTGTACAGCTGGATGCGAGCCACGTGTCCAGAGATGTAACCGTCAGGAAAGAGAAAGTGCACAGGTATATAAGGGATTCTAACGAACTTCTGAGGTATGCGCGTTCAGAACACTTCTTTACGCTTTGAGAATACTTGAGCACGTTGAGAGAGTTTTTGCATGGTTCCTTGAGTTCCTAGCTTTTCTCTCTTAGAGTTTTGGTGGTTCCGTCACTGACTTGAGCGTCAGAGCGCGACCGGCCGCAGCGGCGCCACTCTATCTTTTGCAGGTTCTTGAGGTGAATCGAGGTGTGAAGGACGGAAGCTAGCGTGGTGCAAAGCCGATCCAGAGGAAGATACCTTTGACGAGGCAAGGCTCTTGCGTTCTGGTCAACAGGCGGGATCAGAAACCACTAGAACTTTTATTGTAATAATTAGATGTATTTTATGGGGTGTTACATTCAACATAACATATGTCCACTTGTTATTTTTTTTAAGGTAGTCATTTTTTTTTTCATAGTATATTCATAGCTTGCACCTTACTTTGATGTCTTGTTCAGCAAATTACAATCGTTTCTTGAAAATGTTGTTTTGATAATGACAATTATGGGTAGGATTCTTTGCCCCATTCAAATAGAGTTTATGTCATCTATACACTATTAAAAAATCATTAAATAAAAAATAATTTTAAAGACAAAAAACAATTAGTTATTATATTGACTAAATTAGATATTATTTTATAAACTAACAAAGTAGTTGTATTTAAAATAATTTATATTATTAATAAAAATTTATAAACTAGTTTCTAAATTGATATCTAATTAACTAATTAGTATTTAATCATGACAAAAAAAATTGTTTTTAACGAGTGTTATATTTAGTGTTTCCAGCAATTTTAACCCCCACTAAATGCATTACCCGCAGTTTGTTTTTCCCTGAAAGATATAACATCGTTAATGAATTACAGACGGTTTTGAATAAGCCTTGGAAGATAAATTATTTTCCGACGGTTCTGTGAACCCCGTTATTACCAGGGGTTTTGTAAATCCTGTTATTACCAGGGTTTTGTAAACCCTGTTATTACCAAGGGTTTTGCAAACCCCCATTACTGTAAGGGGTTTTATGTGTTACTACCTGGGTTTTACAAACCCCTGTTAAATTCATTTTTTTAAATTTTTTAAATAGTTTTTTTTAATAGGTTTTTTTAATATACATAAATTAAAAAATCACTGAAAAATAAAAGACAAATATTTTAAATTTATAAAACTTAATTAATTCTAACTTTTGTATTTTTTTTTCTTAGAAGAAGAACCTAAACAAATTTCCAACATATATGAAATCATCATTTTAATTAAAATATATAAAAATTATAAAACATATAACAAACTATTTACTTATTATAAAAACAAAAAAAAAATACTTACTCATTCCTTCATCTTACAATGAAAAAGACAATATTTTAGGCTGAACTAATGTCCAACCGAACTTTATTATTATTTTAAAAACCTATTATTAAAAATCCAATCCGTCTTGAAATTGCACTCAACTTCAAAATCTTCTATATGAACTCTTCTTTAAGGTAAATTTATTAATTTTATTAATTTGAAAAAAAATAAAAATAAAAACATTTATTAATTTGCCACTAGAAATATATCAACAATACATTAAAATCTATTTAACCACATTAAAACTTTAAGAATATTAATGACATACACATTCTTTTAAATACAGATAAAATTTACTAAATAAACTAATTTCCAATGCTTGTGAAGTTTGCTTTTTTTTTTTAATTTAAAAACCATTTATTTAGATAAACAAATATTAGTGTGCAATGACTTAACTTGAAAGAAAAAATAAAGTCGTTATTTTAGTTGTTTAATTGAACAGATTCTCTTTCAATATAAGAAATCCAAAGGAATGTGTCCCAATTTTAGTGAGTCCACGATTAGAACGGTCGAGACCAATATTAAATGCAATAAGTTTACCTAAAAAATATCCATTAGTATTGCTCAAATAAATAAACAACCTCTAACAAAAAGTAAAAATGAAAAATAAGAAAGTATATAAAAGAGAATTAAAGTAAAGGTGAGATTAATAGAGTTGATGTTTCACATATGGTTCCAACTTCTAAATTACCTTGCAGCTACTTCCTGCAAGAATCAGAAACCATTCATAGGGTAAACAATTTGCACTGCATTCATTCAAGCAATCTTCTAATCCTAACCTGTGCAATAATGATCCAATAAGGCAACAGTAAAAAGGTGGAAGATAATTACTAGGTTTATAATACAAGGTGATGGAGCGAGTTACAACACATGAAGGCATTGTTATTCGTCAGGAAAAAACTACCTACATATCTCAATGTTGTAGTAATACCAAATCGAATGGTTTTTTACTTACAACTGCTATATTTGGTTCTTTGCTGGAAAAAAGAAACTGCTATATTTGGTGGGATGGAAGGAAGCACCCTTTCCAAGGTTCCAAGGCTCACACTTTCAAGTTTCACACTTAATTAGAAGAGCTCAACCAATTGAAGACCTTTCTGTATGAATCTTTTCAATTATCTCGCTAAACGTTGATGCTTAATAGTAAGTTCCCTGGAGTCAACCATTTCAACATGAAGTTTTCAACTTTTTATTTTCATATAGAATTTTTAGCTCTGTGTGAGAGAGAGGGAGGGGAGAGATAGAGAAAAATAGATATTGAGAGTGTACCGTTCCGTATCCGGGCGTTGACAAAGTCAAGGTCAAAGTCAACGCCGGGGTCAAAGTCAACATAAGGCGCCGCCTAGGTGAGGAGACGCTAAGTGCAAGCATCGCCGAGGCAGGGCGTCGTCGAAAGGAAGTGTCGCCAAGGTAAGGCGTCGCCTAGGCGAAGGCATCGCCAAGTCAAGGCGTCGCCCAGATAGGGCGTCGCCAAGGCCAAGTGTCACAAGAGTAAGGCAATCACAGTGTCGCTCCCCGATACGCATGGGTAGGAAAGACCATAGAGGAAGCGACGCCGTGGGAAGGCCTCAAATCCCGATAATCCGGGGTGGTAATAAAGAGAAGAGAAAGGTGGCTTCAAGGCCATAGTAATAGCGCCAGTGTAGAGCAACCTGACTTGTGAAGTGCCCCTGCTGCCCCAGAGACGCCCTAGGGATAGATACGACTCATGAGGAGGGTCACGCCCAGGGTAGCCGGGTGCAGGGTACGAGAGGAAGGTAGATACGCTCTCAAAGTGAGTGACTAGATGTTTGGGGGCATGAGTTGGCACCCAAAGAGTCATCCCTAGCACAGATGCACTCCCAGGTAGGAGGACTCACACGAGGAGATACCCTCAGATGGGGTCACGGCACTGTGAGGCCCTCCACGTGTACAGCAGCAAAGTCAGATTAGAAACGCCATTTTGTCAGGTACAAGGTAATTAAAGTTATTTAATACAGTTTCCGTTTCGAGCGTTTAAGGTACTATAAATGCTCCCAAGCGGTTTAAACGTCTTAAATGCGCTTTAAGGCGCTTTGAATGCTGGAGCAGTTTAAATAGCGCTTTGAATGTTGGAAACGGGGTTGGAACTTTTGGCAGACTTTCCCAGAATACACTCTAGTTGCTTGCTCGAGTATGGAGATTACGGACAAGGGACTAGAGAAAGTGAGAGTGAGATTGTTTGCCAGAGGGAGAAAGATACACAGTACACAATTTCATTAGACCACCTTCAGAGTGCCAGTCACGGTGCTCCGATACGGAGGTGCATAGTTTTGGTGTTTCTTGCTTGCTGACTTGAGCGTCGGAGTGCAAACAGCCGCTAGGGCGCCCCTTTGTCCTTCTTTGCAGGAATCCACAGGTAACCAGTGGGAAGGAGTCCCTAGCAGACGGGTGAGGTCGCGCACAAAGACGTCCCAGGTCAACCGGCCGGAACAGAGAGAGAGAATTATGTGCTTACTTCAAGTCAAGAAACTCTGTAGTTGCCCTTGCCACCAAGAACACCAAAGTTGGTCTTGTACCGACCAGTTCATCGGGTGTGATGACGTGTCTTGCACGTGCTCGAGTGGGGCGTGCTCAATGGAACGCATAGGCTAGAAAAGATGAATGGCTCGGAAGTAGGCATAGTCGCCGATCGGTGGATTGGAGCACGTCGCCTCGGAAGTAGGCATAGTCGCCGATCGGTGGGTTGGCGTTCTCCGATCTCTAGTGTGCGTAACCGGCGGTCACCAGAGTTGCGTCGCAGTCGCCGTATGAGAATGCTAGGAGATCGGGTGGTTTACACACCGCCACAAGGAGCACGTCGCCGGGTCTCCCAGCGAACTTAGTTAAGGATTTCGAAGGCTCAGAAGGGTAATTCCAAGCGTGTAAGTTCAGTAAGACGATGGTGGCACCAGCTTGGGGCATGAAAGTCGAGTGGGTTGGGGGAAACACCATGCTCATCAGCGACAGGATTCCCAGAGTGGACATTTGTTGGTGGCAAGGCTTCCCCAGCTAGAACATGCATGGCGTAGCAGTAAGGAGGGTGCCATTCGCGATGAGCGATATCACAGAGACGATGCACTTTGTTGCATCCGATACTCGCCTTGACGGGTGGTGTTTCACAGCGCATTACGTGCTGGGTTGCTCCTTGAGTTGAGGACTTAGCTGTGCGGCTGGTTACTACACAAAGAATGACGTTTGAGTTGCCCAGTCCAGATGATGACACGTGTAGGGCTGGGCGCTACCTGCTGTCCCAGCCCAGATGGCGACACGTGCAGGGCTGGACGCGAGCCACGCGTCCAAAAGCATAACGGCCTGGAGAGAGAAGAAACCCAGCTATAAAGGTAACCTTAACAGAATCTGCAGAGGTATGCTTTTTCATAATTACACAGAGCACTAAACCCTAGTTGTTCTTGACGGCGCACCCAGCTGTGGGCACAAGGCAATTAGGGCAACATAGTTTCAGTCCTTCAGTACAGTTTTCGACCACCCTCAGAGCATTCGTTCAAGTGCTCCGATACGGGGGTGCGTCACCTTTGATGTTTCTCGCTGGCTGACTTTAGCGTCGGAGTGCAAATAGCCGCGAAGGCGCCCCTTCGTTCTTCTTTTTCAGGTACTCATACACAAGAGGGAACGAAGGTGCTCTAGCTCGTGAGTAGAAGCCACTCGTAGAGACGACCCAGGTACTTGGTCGTGAATGCCAACTCCGCCTACAACATTTTGTTGGGCAGACCGGCGTTGAACAGGCTGAACGTAGTAGCCTCCACACGCCATATGAAGATGAAGCTGCCAGACCTCAACGACAAGGTGATTGTTATCAAGTCGGATCAGGAGGAGGCGCGGAAGTGTTATGAAAACAGCCTGAAAACGAAGAAAAGCTTGTTCATGGTGTTTGAGCGTCCGCCCAGTGTTGACACATCGATGACTGAGGCGACGCCCGCCGGGACAACGCCTGACGAGGCCACACCCGTGAGGGCGACGCCCGAGGTAGACACACACATGGAGGAGGGATCTGACGATACGGCGCCTGTGGAAGAGGTGGCGCCCGTTCAGGATTATAGCAGGGATCAACCGGTGGCTAACGCCGTGGAGAGGGAGATTGGCGGCAAAACATTTAAGTTAGGGCGTTTGCTGAGCCAAGAAGAACAGGAAGGGGTGGCAGAGGTGATTTCACGCCACTTGGATGCTTTCGCATGGTCTGCCTCGGATATGCCCGGCATCGACCCGAATTTCCTATGTCATCACCTCAGCATGGACGCCACGGCCCGTCCCGTGCGCCAAAGGAGGAGGAAGTTTAACGAAGAGAGGCAGCTGGTGGTAAGGGAAGAAACGCAGAAGCTGCTGAGTGCTGGCCACATCAGGGAAATCTAATAACCTGAGTGGCTAGCCAACGTCGTTTTGGTGAAGAAGGCGAATGGGAAGTGGAGGATGTGCTTGGACTTCACGGATTTAAATAAGGCGTGCCCGAAGGACTCGTACCCACTCCCCAGCATCGACGCATTGGTGGATAGTGCATCCGGCTGCAGGGTGCTAAGCTTCCTGGATGCATTCTCGGGATACAACCAGATCAAAATGCACCCGAGAGATGAGAGCAAAACTGCATTCATGACAGAGACTTGCAGTTACTGTTACAAGGTGATGCCTTTTGGGCTGAAAAACGCGGGCGCCACCTACCAAAGGCTGATGGACAAGGTCCTAGCGCCCATGTTAGGAAGGAATGTATACGCCTACGTGGACGACATGGTAGTGGCGTCGCAGGACAGGGAACAGCACGTGGCAGACCTAAAGGAGCTGTTCGTCACTATATTCAAATATCGCCTCAAACTAAACCCTGAGAAGTGTGTCTTCGGGGTAGAGGCCGGAAAGTTCCTAGGTTTCTTGCTCACGGAGAGGGGAATAGAGGCGAACCCCGACAAATGTGCAGCGATTATCGCCATGCGAAGCCCGACGTCGGTAAAGGAAGTGCAGCAGCTGACAGGGTGGATGCGGCGCTTTCAAGGTTTGTTTCCGCCGGGTGAGAGAAGGGGCACCCATATTTTCAGTGCCTCAAATGAAATATTCGCTTCGCATGGACTGACGAATGCGAAGCGGCTTTCATTAAGTTGAAAGAATACCTGGCGACGCCACCGGTCCTCTGCAAACCGTTAACAGGCGTGCCCCTCCGGCTGTACTTCACGGTAACGGAGCGGGCTATCAGCTCTGTACTGGTCGAGGAGCAGGACCAGAGTCAAAAGCCCATCTATTTCGTGAGCAAGGCATTGCAAGGCGCAGAGACGAGATACCAGGCGCTGGAGAAGGCCGCGTTAGCAGTGGTGTTTTCAGCCAGGAGGCTCCGTCATTACTTCCACAGCTTTACGGTGGTAGTGATGACAAACCTCCCTATACAAAAGGTGTTGCAGAAGCCTGACGTAGCAGGAAGAATGGTGCGCTGGGCGGTGGAGCTGTCAGAATTCGACATCCAGTATGAGTCTAGAGGATCCATCAAAGGGCAAGTGTATGCAGATTTTGTAGCAGAACTCTCGCCCGGAGGCGAACAAGAGGTGGAGGTGGGCTCACAGTGGTTGCTCTCGGTTGATGGGTCTTCCAACCAACAAGGGAGTGGTACGAGAATAGTCTTGGAAGGACCCAATGGCGTGCTGATTGAGCAAGCTCTGCGCTTCGCCTTTAAGGCAAGTAATAATCAGGCTGAATACGAAGCTTTGATCGCAAGAATGCTCCTGGCCAAGGAGATGGGCGCGCAGAACCTCCTGGTGAAAAGCGATTCCCAGTTGATTACTGGGCAGGTGACGGGTGAGTTCCAGGCGAAAGACCCGCAGATGGCGGTGTATCTGAAATACGTCCAACTATTGAAGGGAGCATTTAACGCTCTTGAGCTGATACATGTCCCAAGGGAGCAGAATGCCAGAGCCGACCTGCTCGCAAAGCTGGCCAGCTCAGGCAAGGGGGTAGACAGAGGACAGTGATCCAAGAGACGCTCAAAGCTCCGCGTAAATTCGTGGAAGATAACAGGGTGGATGTCCTCCAGATTTGTACATCAAGAGGGAGTCCAAGGAGTCATCGCTCTTTGACCCAAGATACACTGAAGACGCCCCGCATCAGCACATACGCGAACACGCCCGAAGAAGGAAGGCAAATGCAGGTATGTGCCCTAGCCGAGGGAGACACCTGGATGACGCCATACAAACGGTACCTGGCGGATGGGCCTCTCTCAGTGGAGCCTGAAGAGGGTAAGAAGGTCAAGAGAAATGCCGCAAGATACACTCTGGTGGACAGAGTGTTGTTCAGGCACGGTTTCACTCACCCTATCTTAACGTGTGTAAGTGGCGACGAGTGTACCAGAATAATGGCGGAGCTCCACGAGGGCATTTGCGGGAGCCACGTGGGGGGAAGGTCATTAGCCTCCAAGGTGATACGCGCAGGGTTTTTCTGGCCAACGGTAAAAGAGGATTGCGCGCGACACGCCCAGCGCTGCAAGCAATGTCAAAAGCACGCTGACTGGCACAAGGCGCCGCCAGAAGAGCTGCGATCCATATATAGCCCGTGGCCTTTTCATACCTGGGGGATTGACATCCTAGGTCCGTTCCCACTGGCGATAAGGCAGATGAAGTATTTGCTCGTTGCCATCGAGTACTTCACCACGTGGATAGAGGCAGAGCCCGTGGCACAGATCACTGCGCACAAGGTGCAACACTTTGTGTGGAAGAACATTGTGTGTCGCTTTGGCGTACCTAGGCGGCTGATATCCGATAATGGAACCCAGTTTGCCAGTCAGCAGTTGAAAAATCTGTGTGCTGAGTTAGGCATCAAGCAAGTGTTCGCATCAGTCGAACACCCCCAGACCAACGGGCAAGTAGAGTAAGCAAACAGAGTTTTTGCTGAGGGGGCTAAAGAGAAGGCTAGAGAAGGCCAAAGGGGCATGGGCGGAGGAAGTACCAAGGATCGTATGGGCATACCACACCACGCCCCAATCTTCTACCATGGAGACGCCTTTTAGTTTGGTGTATGGGTCGGATGCGATGATCCCGGTAGAAATACACGAAAGCTCGCCACGCTTTCAAAACTTTGTGGTTGAAAAATCCAACGAAGAAAGGCGGGTAAACCTGGATCTACTAGACGAAGCCAGGGAGGAAGCCAAAATAAAAGCCCAAGCGGTAAACAGAAGAGTAGAGCGACAATATAGCTCTAAGGTAAAGCCGCGACAATTTCAGATTGGCGACCTAGTTATGAGGAAAGCCCACCCATACGAGCTGGAGAATAAGCTGTCTCCCAAGTGGATCGGACCCTTCAGAGTTACCGAGGCTAAGGGCAACGGTTCGTACAACCTAGAGACCTTCGAAGGGGGTCCCATCCCGCGCAGTTGGAATGCAGCCAACTTGAAGTTTTATTTTAGTTGACTTATGTAAGTAGTGATGTAACGTTCTTGTTAAAGGGGACGCTCTTTTTCCCCTCCCGTGGTTTTTTAATGAGGTCACCCAAATAAAAGAAAAACAAGTTTGAGAAAAGCCTTGCCTTGGTTTTCAGTCTTTATCTTTTCCCCGTTTGAAGCGGCGATAGGTGTCGCCAGTAAAGAAGGCGTCGCCAAGAACGACGGTGTCGCCAAAGAAGAAAGGCGTCGCCAGTAAAGAAGGCGTCGCCAAGAAGAAAGCGTCGCCAAGAACGAAGGTGTCGCCAAAGAAGAAAGGCGTCGCCAAGAAGAAGGCGTCGCCAAGAAGAAAGTCTCGCCAAGGTGGAAGGCGTCGCCCAAGCGCAGGCGCCGCTAAGAAACATGACGGAGGAAAAACGCACAATATATGAGGTGTATGCAAAGGTAAAGCGGCATTACGGAAACATGGTATAGTGTTCGATACAAATGGGAGTAATGCGAATAGGGCAAACATTACAAGCCCTGTGCCCATACAAAAAACACAAACGAACCTTTCTTCAGTGGCCGCCGGAATCAGCACGGGAGGAAGACGAAGCCCCACTCTCAGTCCGCAGAGCCCGGGTAAGTCGTGACCTCCGCTCTTGGTTTATCTTCGAACTTGCACCAAGGGAGATGAACGTGTCAGAGACGCCATGAAGCAAAAGACACACAGACAGAAAGCAACAAAGGCGGAAGTTTCTAGGGCAGTGACTCATACATATATACTTCTCAAGGGTTCCAGCGTTGAACTCCAAACTGATCAAGGTGGCGGAGTCAAAACCTCCCGCCTCAGCAAGAATCCGGCAAACCACCTGGTCATTCGGGGCTAGCTTCTTGAAGGGTTTGGATTTGAGGGCCCTCGTCTCCCTCACCCAGTATAGTGGAAAACCATCTAGGGCGGAGGGAACGAGATCAGAGCAACAGATCTTGAAGAACCTGCCCTTCCACCCAGTGAATGAGTTTTGGAAAGGGGTCAGAAGAACCCTGCCAGGAACGTTACTGAGGGTCACCCAGAGGTTATTCCTTTGCCTCTTCAACTCAAAGAAGTGAAGAAAGATATCTACCGAGGGTGCACAACCCAGAAACCCGAAAAGGACATCAAAGGCCTTGACGAAAGCCCAGCTATTGGGATATAACTGGGCCGGAGCAGCATTGATCTCCGTTAGCAGTTCCTTCTCAAACCTGGAGAAGGGCAGGCGCACGCTGATGGTCTTGAAAACCACCTGATAGAAATAAAAGAACGGGACCCCATCGTTGGCCCGTTCGTCTCCGCATACTGGCTCCCCTAGAGCGCAAGGGAGCACAGCAATATCGTCGTCGTGCCTCTTCGCGAAGGCACGGTGATTATAGGAGCATGAATCCCCTTTGTGTTCCCTTATGGCCCTGGTGGAGAGTAAGCAAGAGCATTCGTCAAGAAGCTCGCTCGAAGCCCAAGTATACAGGTCCTTGGGGTTGACCCTGGGGGGAGGAACACGAGAAGACATGCTTGAACAGAATCTGGGAGGTTTGAAGGCGAGTGGCCCACTGGTAACATAAGGGTAAAACGCTGGTTGGAACGAACACTAGAAAAACTCTTCGCGAGGAGAGAAAGGGTGCAAGTAGGTCACGAAAAGCGCATAAATGATGAGGATAGTTTCAAGATTTCGAAGAGCTAAATATTGCGGTTAGAGCGCCAAACGACGCAAGTGGAAGTGTTGCAGTTATAGCGCCAAACGACGCAAATGGATGCACCGTGCGATCGAGCCACGTGGCAGAAGATGGGAGGATGACCCTGGCACCACTTGTTAACACTCAGAAAACGTCGTATCGACAGAATGCCCGAGGTTACGATGCGCCGTCGAGAGTGGGTCAGAGGCACAGTAGATGTCAGGACCAAGTCAAGGGGCTAAACGTCCCATCAACCATACGAGAAGCGCCACGTGGATAGCACAGGAGAAACCTGAGCTCTTCGCTATCCCCAGGCGTCGACCAGGACCAAGGTTAAAGTCAATGCCAAGGTAAAGTTAACGCCCCTGGGCGACGCCAGCATGAGTAGCCCGAGGCGTCGCCAGGAAACGCGCAGAGGGCGACGCCAGCATGAGACGTTACGGGCGTCGCCAACCCAAGTATCAGTAGTGCCGCCTCCCCGATACCCACAGGTAGGAAAGACTGTGGAGGGAGATGAAATCGAAGAAGTCGAAACTAGTTACTAGCGGCGTCGCCTCCCCGATGCCCACATGTAGGAAAGACTGTGGAGGGAGACGAGATCGCCAAACGCTAGTGGACCGCTGGCAGGGTTGTTCCCCGATACCCATGGGAAGGAAAGACCATGGAGGGAACGACCCCCCCCCCCAAGAGCACTCGGCGTTTTTGGACACCCTGGGACGATACGGTGCTGCTGTAGCAGGCCTCTCCTTAGGCGTGGGCGCCGGGCACCAAGAATCAAGGGACGGATTACTTTGGTGTTTGAGACACCCCATGGATGATACGGCTCCGTTAGGCAAGCCTCTCCATGGGCGTGGGCATCGACACGTGACCTTATCCGGACATACAGGGTCGCCCAACGCAGCGAAAGAAACGGGTAGAGTACAGGCAAAACAATCGAAGCAGGTGAAGGCAAAAAACGAGGGTAAAATCATACAGGCGGAATTCGATAATTCCAAGGTACAAAAATTGTCATGCAAAACCCACAGTTGTGACGAAAGTGCAAACAATTCAAAGAATTACAAGTTTATCAAAGAGGGTCAAAAAGAAGTGTAAAGTGTAAAGGAGAAAGGTGGCGGTTGAAGGCGGCAGTTCAGTCATCCATCTCCTAGGGCATGACCTTCCCGTCAACGATCTGATGAGTGGAATCATAGTTGGAAACGTCGATTCCCGGGTTCTCACAGACGACCTGGGCTAGAGCCTCTTTGAACCCCTCCTCGAAGGTACCCGCCATGTCGTTGATGAGGGTCTTCTTATCCTTCTCTAACTCCTCGATGATGGCGTCCCTAGAAGCTACCTGTTTCTCGAAAGCTTCCTTCTCCACACGGAGCCGGCTGACGTCGACCTGCAGTTTGTCGTAGTCAACCTAGAGAAGGCCCATAGCTTTGGCCTGAGTAGCCATCTCCCCCTCCATCCGCTCCAGTTTGTCAGCTTGCTCGCAGCATCAGCTCTTCAAGACCTTTTGAACTTCATCGTAAGCTTCGACCATGCCCTGGAGGCCTGTTACTTGGACTTGAAGAGTGACTTCCCGAGCGTAGGAGTCAACCTGAAGCTCCACCGCCTCTGCCAGTTGTTTTTCAGCCTCTTCCTTGGCCTCTTGCGCCTGCTTCAGAGTGGTTTGGTAAGCTTCGTTTTGGCATCCCAAAGTTTTCTTTTCCTCCTCCAGGGTAGCTACCCTTGTTTCCAAGGCCTGGAGGGTTTGAGTCTGCAGAACATCATTTCTAGCTTGGGCACGCCATTCAAGGGCCACCGCCAAGAAGGCTCCCAAGTAGAAGGGCATTCCCTCCTTCTTGTCGGAGCCTTTTGGCATTGATCCCCCGCTGAAGCCCCTCATCAAATGCATAATTGGAGGAGGGATGGCAATAAGATTTGGGGCGGCGGCGATGGAGGGGGGAGCAACGGAGACCTCTGCCGGTGACGGGGGTGGAGCAGATTCAGCCCCTTCGCCTGTTTCCTCTTGTACCATTGTGGAAGGGAGAGAGGTAGCACTTGGAGGGTTGTCCCTGAAGGAATTCCCTCCCTGCGGCGACGCCGCCGGCAGAATGGGAGTCCTAGCAGCCTTTCTCCTCTTGAAGACTAGCCCCCCGTCGGAGTCTTCATCATCGGAGATAATCTCCAACACCCTTTTTCCTTTGTCAAGGGGGGTTGGAGCAGGTGATGAAGCCACAGCCAGTGGGACTGCAACAATGGGAGGGGGAGAGCCGGGTGTTGGAAGCGCTTGGGGGCAATGTGGAGATGGTGAAGATGAGCCTAGTGGGGCTTCGGTAGTGGTCGGTGGTGGCAGAGGCAGGGTCGATGAGGGGTTTGGGTCAGCAGCAGGGGCGGAGGAGGCGCCAGCTTTGGCAGCGCGAGCGGCCTTCATCGCTTTCGCCAAAACCATCCTTTTGGAGGCATCCATCACCGATCCTACATTCAGATAAACCAAATAGCAGAAGTCAAAGCCAAAGCAGTTATACAAACCCACAAAATGCATAGATGAATGAGACATAAGTCACATGGCACAATGGAAAACAGGTGGAAGAGGGCAGGGGAGAAAACATTAAGCAGTAAAGTACAGATAACAAAAGATAGTGAGAGAGGAGTCTCCCTACCAACGTAGGTGATCAGGGAGTGGGCGTTGTATTCGCTCGCGATAAGCTTCAGCGTATCGAAGACAATCCCCAGGCCAGCCAAGGCCTTGCATACCTCCCTATCAGCAGGGGATAGCTCATCCAGGGCCTTGGCCCTGAGCAGCTTGGGGTGCTCCATCCAGTACAGGGGAAAGCCGTCTAAGGCTGTGGGGTCGTGCTTGGCGTAGCACACCCTAAAGAATTTTCCTTTCCAGTTTTTGTAGGAGTTCTGGAAGAGGGAGAGAAGGATTCTACCCGCGATCCCGGAGAAGCTTACCCAAAAGCTTTTCCCCTGTTTCTTCACCTCGAAGAAATGCAAGAAGACATCCACAGAGGGAAGGATGCCCAGATACCCACAGAGAATTTGAAAACCCCTTACGAATGCCCAGCTGTTGGGGTGGAGCTGGGCGGGGGCTGTGTTAATCTCGGTGAGAAGTTCCCTCTCGAAGGGCGTGAATGGGAGGCGCACCCCGACGCGTTTAAATACCGTTTGGTACATGAAGAAGAAAGGATCCCCCTTTCTGGGTCTGTCATCCACGCAGACAGGTTCCCCAGGTCTGCCGGGACAAACAGAGATGTGCGCGTCATGGGTGCGGCAGAAAGCATTAAAATTGTACAAGTGAGGATCCCCGCGATGATTCTCCAGGTCCTGAATGGTTGTCAGGGTGGTACATTCGCTCAAGAGCTTGTCGGGGGCCCATGAATAGAAGGCTTTATAGTTGGACTTGGGGGTCTTGGGGGGAGAACTAGACTTTGAGTTCGGGCGCGTCATGATGCGAATAAATAGTTGGAGAAAGAAGAAAGGAAAAAGGTTTTAATAAGTGATGCCAAGACAGAAAAGGGGATAAAACCCCAGGAAAATGCCACCCACGTGAGAAAACCCAAAAAGAAGGAGAAGGGAACGGAGAAGAAAGGAGGAGCGGAAGAACACAGTAATGCATAAGCGTAAACAGTCCCAGGCAGTTCAATACACAGTGATGCAATGCGACGAAGAAGAAGAGTCGTGGAGATGCAAAAATCATACCTTTGATGTCAAAGTGAGGGAGGAAGGAAAGCACGAAGGAAAGAGCAGAAGCTGCAGAGAAAAGGCTTGAAGGCGACGAACAGTGCGGAGATGCAGAGAGAATGGATGAAACAGTGGTGTGAGCGCGGGGTTTGGGGTAACTTGAACGTTACATTTGCAACCCAAGAGGCGCTAATTGGGAGCCTTGAGATCGCGCCGCGTGTCAAAGGATTAAGCGCTCAAGGGGAGCGCAAGGGACTCTAGAGGCTGGCCGTGTGATGAGCCACGTGGCACACGATTAAGCGTAGCCCCAAAAGGTGTTACTTTCCCCGCCTCAGAGGATGTCCAATCAGCCATTAAGAGCGCCCCTATGGTTCAGAGAGTGTCACGTCAATAATTCGAGAATTGTTGAGTTAGCAGGGAATGACACGTTATCAGGGTGACACGTGGACGGCGTGGGCGAGGCCTTAGTCTTTGCGCTGAAGACAAGTCTTCAGCTTAAGACTGGGGGGCTTGTGTACCGTCCCGTATCCGAGCGTTGACAAAGTCAAGGTCAAAGTCAACGTCTGGACTCAAAGTCAACATAAGGCATCGCCTAGGTGAAGAGATGCCAAGTGCCAGCGTCGCCAAGAGGAAGCGTCGCCAAGGCAAGGCGTCGCCTAGGTGAAGGCGTCGCCCAACCAGGAGGGAGCGACGCCGTGGGAAGGCCTCAGGTCCCGATAAGCCGGGGTAGTGATAAAGAGAAGAGAAAGGTGGCTTCAAGGCCACAGTGATAGCACTAGTGTAGGGCAGCCTGACTCGTGAAGTACCCCTGCCGCCCCAGAGACGCCTTTGGGACAGATACGACTCAAGAGGAGGGTCACGCCCAGGGTAGCCAGGTGCAGGGTACGAGAGGAAGGCAAATACGCTCTCAAAGTGAGTGACTAGATAATTGGGGGCATGAGTTCGCACCCAAAAAGTCACCCCTTGCGCGGTTCTTCGTGCGAGTCCTCTCCTTAGGCATGGGCTCCGGGCACCAAGAATTAAGGGTCACGCGTCTCAGACACCAAAGCGATCTGTCCCTTGATTCTTGGTGCCCGGCGCCCACGCCTAAGGAGAGGCCTGCTACAGCAACGTCGTATCGTCCTCAGGGTGTCTAAAAACGCCGAGTGCTGGGAAATCTCGGAGCCCTCCAGGGGGTCGTTCCCTCCATGGTCTTTCCTTCCCATGGGTGTCGGGGAACAACCCTGCTAGCGGTTCACTCAGCATTTGGCGATCTCGTCTCCCTCCACAGTCTTTCCTACCTGTGGGTATCGGGGAGGCGACGCCGCTAGTAACTAGTTTTGACTTCTTCGATTTCATCTCCCTCCACAGTCTTTCCTACCTGTGGGTATCGGGGAGGCGACACTGCTGATACTTGGATTGGCGACGCCCGCAACGTCTCATGCTGGCGGCGCCTTCTGCGCCTTCCCTAGCGACGCCTTGGGCGTCTCATGCTGGCGTCGCCTTTGGCGTTGACTTTACCTTGGCATTGACTTTAACTTTGACCCTGGTCGACGCCTGGGGATAGCGAAGAGCTCAAGGTCTCGCCTGTGCCATCCACGTGGCGCTTCTCGTATGGCTGATGGGACGTTCAGCCACTTGACTTGGTCCTGACATTTTCTGAGCTCTGACCCACTCTCGATGGCGTATCGTACCCTCGGGCATTCTGTCGATACGACGTTTTCTGAGTGTTAACCAGTGGTGCCAGGGTCATCCTCCCATCCTCTGCCACGTAGCTCGATCGCACGGTGCATCCATTTGCGTCGTTTGGCGCTATAACTGCAATACTTCCATCTGCGTTGTTTGGTGCTCTAACCGCAATATTTAGTTCTTCAAAATCTTGAACCTGTCCTCATCATTTCTGCGCTTTCGTAACCTATGTGAAGAATTCTTCTAGTGTTCGTTCCACCCAGCGTTTTACCCCCGCGTTTCCAGCAGGTCACTCTCCTCCAAACCTCTCAAATACTGTTCAGGCATGTCTTCTCATGTTCCTCCCCCCAGGGTTAACCCCAAGGACCTGTATACTTGGGCCTCGAGCGAGCTCCTTGACGAGTGCTCGTGCTTGCTTTCTACCCAGGCCATAAGGGAACACAAAGGGGATTCGTGCTCCTATGATCACCGTGCCTTCACGAAGAGGCAGGACGACGATATTGATGTGCTCCCTTGCAGTTTAGGGGAGCCAGTATGCGGAGACGAACGGGCCAACAACGGGGTCCCCTTCTTTTATTTCTATCGGGTGGTTTTCAAGACCATCGGCGTGCGCCTGCCCTTCTCCAGGTTTGAGAGGGAACTGTTGACAGAGATCAATGCTGCTCCAGCCCAGTTATATCCTAATAGCTGGGCTTTCGTCAAGGCTTTTGACATACTTTTTGGTTTTCTGGGTTATGCACCCTGGGTTGATATCTTTCTTCACTTCTTTGAGGTGAAGAGGCAAAGGAATAACCTCTGGGTGACCCTCAGTAATGTTCCTGGCAAGGTTCTCCTGACCCCCTTCCAAAACTCCTTCGCTGGGTGGAAGGGCAGGTTCTTCAAAATCTGTTGCTCTGATCCCCTTCCCTCTGCCCTAGATGGTTTTCCACTGTACTGGGTGAGGGAGACGAGGGCCCTCAAGTCCAAACCCTTCAAGAAGCTAGCCCCGAATGACCAGGTGGTTTGCCGGATCCTTGCTGAGGCGGGAGGTTTCGACTCCGCCACCTTGATCAGTTTGGAGTTCAACGCCGGAACCCTAGAGAAGTATATATGTATGAGTCGCTGGCCTAGAAACTTCCGCCTTTGATGCTTTCTAAATATGTGTGTGTCTTGCTTCATGGTGTCTCTGACACGTTCATCTCCCTTGGTGCAGGTTCGAAGATAAACCAAGAGCGGAGGTCACAACTTACCCGGGCTCTGCGGGCTGAGAGCGGGGCTTTGTCTTCCTCCCGTGCCGACTCCGGAGGCCACTGAAGAGTGGTTCGTTTGTGTTTTTTTGTATGAGCACAGGGCTTGTAATGTTTGCCCTATTCGCCTTACTCCCATTTATCTCGAACACGACTTGTAAATTTAACTCTACTATACCATGCTTGGTTTCTGTAACGCTGCTTTACTTTTGCACACACCTCGTATCCTGTGCGTTTTTCCTCCGTCATGTTTCTTGGCGGCGCCTGCGCTTGGGCGACGCCTGCGCTTGGGCGACGCCTTCTACCTTGGCGACGCTTCCTTTCCTGGCGACGCCTTCTCTTGGCGACGCTTTCTTCTTGGCGACGCTTTCTCTTGGCGACGCCTTCTTTCTTGGCGACTCCTTCTCTTGGCGACGCTTTCTCTTGGCGACGCTTTCTTCTTGGCGACGCTTTCTCTTGGCGACGCTTTCTCTTGGCGACGCCTTCTTTCTTGGCGACGCCTTTTCTTGGCGACTCCTTCTCTTGGCGACGCCTTCTCTCTTGGCGGCGCCTTCTCTTGGCGACGCTTTCTCTTGGCGACGCCTTCTTTCGTGGCGACGCCTTCTTTCTTGGCGACGCCTTCTTTCTTGGCGACGCCTTTCGCCGCTTCGAACAGAAAAAAGATAAAGACTAAAAACCAAGGCAAGGTTTTTCTCGAACTTCTTTTTTCTTTTATTCAGGTGACCTCATTAAAAAACCCCTGAAAGGGAAAAAGAGTGTCCCCTTCAACAAGATCGTTACATGGATGCTTACATAAGTCAACTAAAATAAAACTTCAAGTTGGCTGCATTCCAGCTACGCGGAATGGGACCCCCCTCCAAGGTCTCTAGGTTGTACGAACCGTTACCTTTAGCCTCGGTAATTCTGAAGGGCCCGGTCCACTTGGGAGACAGCTTATTCTCCAGCTCGTATGGATGAGCCTTCCTCATAACTAGGTCGCCAATCTGAAACTGTCGTGGCTTCACCTTAGAGTTGTATTGTCACTCCACTCTTCTCTTTACTGCTTCAGCCTTTATTCTGGCCTCCTCCCTGGCTTCTTCTAGTAGGTCCAGGTTCACCTGCCTTTCTTCGTTGGATTCCTCCACCACAAAGTTTTGGAAACGTGGCGAGCTTTCGTGTATCTCTACCGGGATCATCGCATCCGACCCATACACTAAGCTGAAAGGCGTCTCCGTGGTAGAAGATTGGGGCTTGGTGTGGTATGCCCATACGATCCTTGGTACTTCCTCCGCCCACGTCCCTTTGGCCTTCTCTAGCCTTCTCTTTAGCCCCCTCAGCAAAACTCTGTTTGCTGATTCTACTTGCCCGTTAGTCTGGGGGTGTTCGACTGATGTGAACACTTGCTTGATGCCTACCTCAGCACACAGGTTTCTCAACTGCTGACTGGCGAACTGGGTTCCATTATCGGATATCAGCCGCCTAGGTACGCCAAAACGACACACAATGTTCTTCCACACAAAGTGTTGTACCTTGTGCGCAGTGATCTGGGCCACGGGCTCCGCCTCTATCCACTTGGTGAAGTACTCGATGGCAACGATCAAGTACTTCATCTTCCTTATCGCCAGTGGGAACGAACCCAGGATGTCAATCCCCCAGGTATGGAAAGGCCACGGGCTGTATATGGATCGCAGCTCTTCTGGTGGCGCCTTGTGCCAGTCGGCGTGTTTTTGACATTGCTTACAACGCTGGGCGTGTCACACGCAATCTTCCTTTACTGTTGGCCAATAAAAACCTGCGCGTACCACGTTAGAGGCGAAGGACCTTTCTCCTACGTGGCTCCCACAAATGCCTTTGTGTAGCTCCGCCATTATTCGGGGACACTCGTCGCCGCTCACGCACGTTAAGATAGGGTGAGTGAACACGTTCCTGAACAACAGCCCGTCCACCAGAGTGTACCTTGCGGTATTTCTCTTAACCTTCTTACCCTCTTCAGGCTCCACTGGGGGAGCCCCATCCACCAGGTATCGTCTGTATGGTGTCATCCAGGTGTCTCCTTCGGCTAAGGCACATATCTGCATCTGCCTTCCTTCTTCGGGCGTGTCCGCGTATGCGCTGATGCGGGGCGTCTTCAGCGTATCTTGGGTCAAAGAACGATGACTCCTTGGCCTCCCTCTTGCTGTACAAATCTGGAGGACATCCACCCTGTTATCTTCCACGAAGTTACGCGGAGCTTTGAGCGTCTCTTGGATCACTGTCCTCTGTCTACCCCCCTTGCTTGAGCTGGCTAGCTTGGCAAGCAGGTCAGCTCTGGCATTTTGTTCCCTTGGGACATGTACTAGCTCAAGAGCGCTAAATGCTCCTCTCAACAGTTGAACGTATTGCAGATATGCCGCCATCTGTGGGTCTTTCGCCTGGAACTCACCTGACACTTGCCCTGTAATCAGTTGGGAATCACTCTTTACCAAGAGGTTTTGCGCGCCCATTTCTTTAGCTAGGAGCATTCCTGCAATCAGGGCTTCGTATTCAGCCTGATTATTACTTGCCCTGAAGGCGAAGTGCAGAGCTTGCTCGATCAACACGCCATTGGGTCCCTCCAAGACTATTCCCGCACCACTTCCCTGCTGATTGGAGGAGCCATCAACCAAGAGTAACCACCGCTTGCCCGCCTCCACCTCTTGTTCACCTCTGGGCGAGAGTTCTGCCACAAAATCCGCGTATACTTGCCCTTTGATGGATCCTCTGGGCTCATACTGGATGTCAAATTCTAACAACTCCACCGCCCAGCGCACCATCCTTCCAGCTACGTTAGGCTTTTGCAGCACCTTCTGTATGGGGAGGTTCATCATCACTACCACCGTAAAGCTGTGGAAGTAATGACGGAGCCTCCTGGCTGAAAACACCACCGCCAACGCTGCCTTCTCCAACGCCTGGTATCTTGTTTCCGCGCCTTGTAAGGCCTTGCTTACGAAATAGATGGGCTTTTGAATCTGGTCCTGCTCCTGGACCAGCACAGAGCTGATAGCTCACTCTCTCACCGTGAAGTACAGCCGGAGGGGCACATCAGCCACCGGTTTGCAGAGGACTGGTGGCGTCGCCAGGTATTCCTTCAACTTAATGAAAGCCGCTTCGCATTCGGCAGTCCATGCGAAACAACTATTTCTCTTGAGGCACTGGAAATATGGGTGCCCCTTCTCTCCTCCGGCAGAAACAAACCTTGAGAGCGCCGCCATCCGCCCCGTCAGCTGCTGCACTTCCTTTACTAACTTTGGGCTTCGCATGGCGATAATTGCTGCGCATTTGTCGGGATTCGGCTCTATCCCCCTTTCCGTGAGCATGAAACCTAGGAACTTACCGGCCTCTACCCCGAAGACACACTTCTCGGGGTTTAGCTTGAGGCGGTACTTGGATATAGTAACGAACAACTCCTCTAAGTCCGCCACGTGCTGTGCCCTATCCTTCGATGCCACTACCATATCATCCACGTAGGGGTACTCATTCCTTCCTAACATGGGCGCTAGGACCTTGTCCATCAGCCTTTGGTAGGTGGCGCCCGCGTTTTTCAGCCCAAAAGGCATTACCTTGTAACAGTAACTGCAAGTCTCTGTCATGAATGCAGTTTTGCTCTCATCTCTCGGGTGCATTTTGATCTGGTTGTATACCGAGAATGCATCCAGGAAGCTTAGCACCTTGCAGCCGGATGCACTATCCACCAAGGCGTCGATGCTGGGCAGTGGGTACGAGTCCTTCGGGCACGCCTTATTTAAGTCCGTGAAGTCCACGCACATCCTCCACTTCCCATTCGCCTTCTTCACCAGGACGACATTGGCTAGCCACTCAGGGTATTGGATCTCCCTGATGTGGCCAGCACTCAGCAGCTTCTGCATTTCCTCCCTTACCACCAGCTGCCTTTCTTTCTTTAAACTTTCTCCTTCTTTGGCGCACGGGGCGGACCGTGGCGTCCATGCTGAGGTGATGACATAGGAAATCCGAGTCGATGCCGGGCATATCCGAGGCAGACCATGCGAAAGCATTTAAGTGGCGTGAAATCACCTCTGCCACCCCCTCCTGCTCTTCTTGGCTCATCAAACGCCCTAGCTTAAACGTTTTGCCGCCAATCTCCCTCTCCACGGTGTTAGCCGCCTGTTGATCCCCGCTATTATCCTGAATGGGCGCCGCCTCTTCCACGGGCGCCGTATCGTCAGGTCCCTCCTCCATGACTGTATCTACCTCGGGCGTCCCCCTCACGGGTGTGGCCTCGTCAGGCGTTGACCTGGCGGGCGTCGCCTCAATCATCGATGTGTCCGCACTGGGCAAACGCTCAAACACCATGAAGACGCTTCTCTTCGTTTTCAGGCTGTTTTCATAACACTTCCGCGCCTCCTCCTGGTCCGACTTGATGACTATTACCTTGCCGCTGAGGTCCGGGAGCTTCATCTTCATATGGCATGTGGAGGCTACTGCGTTTAGCCTATTCAACGCCGGCCTGCCCAACAAAATGTTGTAGGCGGAGTTGGCGTTCAAGACCAGGTATTGGATGCTTTCGGTACGCGAGGCCTCTCCATCCGTGAACGTAGTCCTCAACTCCAGGTAGCCTCTGACTTCCACCTAGTGATCTGCAAAACCATATAAGCACCCTGTGTAGGGCCTCAAAAGGTCAGGAGACAGCCGCAACTTGTTAAATGTCGACCAAAACATGACATCTGCGGAGCTTCCTTGGTCGACAAGAACCCTGTGCACGTTGCGGCCCGCCGTGACAACTGAAATGACCACGGGATCATTGTCGTGCGGCACCACGTCTCGAAGATCCCCCCTCGT
The DNA here is from genome assembly GCF_000499845.2 of Phaseolus vulgaris. Taxonomy (NCBI): domain Eukaryota; kingdom Viridiplantae; phylum Streptophyta; class Magnoliopsida; order Fabales; family Fabaceae; genus Phaseolus; species Phaseolus vulgaris. The sequence goes on from NC_023757.2 coordinate 19,950,233, forward strand.
GAACACGAGGTCCGACTCCCACGGTTCACCTGAGATCCTTTCTTCAATCGAGTTGACCCCCCTCGCGTATTTCTTTCGCTGGGAGGCGGTGGGTCCTCCGGCGGAAAAACCTCCGGCAATGGTGTGAACCTCGCCGAGAACGGGCATCTCGTGCGCTTGTTCTTCTGTTGGCGCCGGCATGGCGGCGGTCGTGGCGGTTTTTGCAACATAATCCTTCAGAAAACCGTTTTGCACCAGCTTGTCTAGCTGGTAACCCAACGACAGGCAGTTGTCGATGTGATGACCAAAAGCCTCGTGGAACTCACACCAAGAGTCTTTCCGTAGCCCCAACACCTTGTCTGTCTTCGCCGGTCGCCTTAACCTCTCAGCTATGTTAGGCACGACGATCAGGTCCTTCAACTCCACTACAAAGTTGTATCTCGCCGGCCTTGCCCTCTCCCTAACCGGGCGATCGCCTCCTGCTGGACCCCGGGGCTGGGGTTTTCTGGTTTCGTAGGGGCGCCTCCGCTCCGGCTTCTTCCTTCCCGTCGTGGTCTCGTTGACCCTGACGGACTGAATCTGCGTCTGCGCCCTCGGGCAGGAGGGCACTACGCTGGTTCGCTTCTCACACACTTCTCCTTCAGAAGCGATATGTTCCACCGCCCGATGCCGAATTTCAGCAAAAGTCCTTGGGCGATTGCGAATAATAGATTCGCAAAAAGGGCCGGGACACACGCCTTTCCTGAAAACGTATACAATCATGGGCTCCTCCGACGTACCAACTTTCACCACCTGGGCCCCGAAGCGGTTGATGTATTCCTTTAGGGTCTCCCCTTGATACTGCTTCACATTAAACAGATCGTAGGAGACCGGCGGCGGGGCCTTGTTTGCCAAGTATTGCTCCCTAAACAGCTGCGACAACTGCCGAAAGAAGGTGATATGGCCATTTGGAAGGCTGATGAACCAGTCCATTTCCATCCCTGTCAACGTGCTCATGAAGAGCTTGCACCTCGCGACATCGGAGCCGCCTACTAATACCATCTGCGTATGGAACGCAGTGAGATGCGCCTCGGGATCCTCCATCCCAGTGAAAATCGCTTTGGGCCCCGCGAACATGTTGGGGATCGCCGCATCCAGAATCTCCTGCGAGAAGGGAGTGGAAAAATCCCTCGGCGGGGTGAGGTTCTCCATCTCGTCATGTTCGCGTTGCCCCTGATTGTTCCTCAGACCCCGGCGCAACTCCTCATTAACGCGGCGGAGCTCTTCGTTCCTCACATGCGAGGCTTCGAGATCCGCTTGCATGCGTTCTTGTTCTATCTTCGATTCTGCCATATCATCCTGCAGCCCCCGCATTATCTCCAGGACCTGCTGCATCGACAGTTCTTCACCCGCAACGCGTGTAGTACCTCATCTCGTGGTGGCCATTCTTCACTGTTTCCTCAAACTTCCTCCAACGTTACTGTGACTTGATAGGTCTTCTCAAACTTGCGGTGGGACTGATGTTTTAAATCGTGCCCCACGGTGGGCGCCAAATGTTCCGTCCGATTGACCTGGGACGTCTTCGTGCGCGACCTCAACTGTCAGCTAGGGACTCCTTCCCACGGGTTACCTGTGGATTCCTGCAAAGAAGGACAAAAGGGCGCCCTAGCGGCCGTTTGCACTCCGACGCTCAAGTCAGCCAGCAAGAAACACCAAAAACTCTGCACCTCCGTATCGGAGCACCGTGTATGGTACTCTGAAGGTGGTAAAAAGGAAACTATGTCTAGTGTATCTTTTCTCGTCCTGGCCAAAATCCTTCCCTAGTCCCTTGTGCATAACCTCAAGGCTCGAGCAAGCAACTAGAGTGTTTCTGGAAAATTAGCCAAAAGTTCGAACCCCGTTTCCAACATTTGAGGCGCTATTTAAGCTACTCCCGCATTCAAAGCGCCTTAAAGCACATTTAATTATACAACGTAGCGCATTGTAGACGTTTAAACCGACTGGGAGCATTTATAGTACCTTAAACGCTCGAAACGGAAACTGTATTAAATAACCTTAATTACCTTGTACCTGACAAAATGGCGTTTCTAATCTGACCTGGCTGCTGTACACGTGGAGGGCCTCACAACGTCGTGACCCCATCTGGGGGCATTTCTTCGTGTGAGTCCTCCTACCTGGGAGTGCATCTGCGTTAGAGGTGACTTTTTGGGTGCCAACTCATGCCCCCAAACATCTAGTCACTCACTTTGAGAGCGTATTTGCCTTCCTCTCGTACCCTGCACCTGGCTACCCTGGGTGTGACCCTCCTCTTGAGTCGTATCTATCCCAAGGGAGTCTCTAGGGCGGCAGGGGCACTTCACGAGTCAGGCTGCCCTACACTGGCGCTATCACTATGGCCTTGAAGCCACCTTTCTCTTCTCTTTATTACTACCCTGGATTATCGGGATTTGAGGCCTTCCCACGGTGTCGCTCCCTCCATGGTCTTTCCTACCCATGGGTATCGGGGAGCCACACTGTGATCGCCTTGCCTTTGTGACATTTGACCTTGGCGACGCCCTAGTTGGGCGACGCCTTAATTGGGCGATGCCTTAACTAGGCGACGCCTTGACCTTGGCGACGCTTCCTCTTGGCAACGCTGGCACTTGGCGTCTCTTCACCTAGGCGACGCCTTATGTTGACTTTGACCCCCCGACGTTGACTTTGACCTTGACTTTGTCAACGCCCGGATACGGGACGGTACACCTCTCTTTCCTAGAAAGCTACCTTCACTACTTTCCTTTTCTTTCTTCAAGTAAAATACTTTTAAACACAAATCTTTAGTCATGTCAACTCACTCTTCTAAGTCTAATGAAAGTGATATAATGTCCATCAAATCTCTTATAAAACAATTAGCCAAGGACTTTCAATCACTCTCATATAGACAATTGGAGCATGAGGCCCAAATCAAGGAGTTGAAATTGGAAAAAGTAAAGGATGAAAATTCTCAAAAATCTAAAAAAATACGTTCTCATGCATCTAGTTCTAAAAATCATGATTCTTTTGGGGAGGAAAGGCTTAGGATAAATGAGTATTGTCAACCACCCCCAAGGAGAACTAGAAGAGATAGAAGAGAACAAGAAAGCCCAAGAGAGGTTAGGGTAGACCTACCCCATTTCCATGGAAAAGAAAATGTAGAAGTCTATTTAGATTGGGAAATGAAAGTAGAACAATTATTTGCTTGCCATAGAGTAAGTGAGGAGGGAAAAGTACCCCTAGCCACTCTTAGTTTCTAAGGGAACACTACGTATTGGTGGTCGGCTTTAGAAAGAGATAGGCGTCTTCATGGGGAACCTCCCATAGAGTATTGGAATGACCTTAAGGGAGCCCTAAGACGCCACCATATTCATTCCTATTATAATAGGGAGTTGATGGAAAAGCTCCAAAGACTCCAACAAAGAACAATGAGTGTAGAGGAGTATAGGCAAAAGATGGAACTCTATATGATGAGAGCCTCTATTAGGGAGAATGAGTCCACCACCATAGCTAGATTCTTAAGTGGGTTAAATCCTGAGATAAGAGATAGAATTGAACTCTTACCTTATCACGACTTAAATGATTTGGTTCAACTATGTATCAAAGTTGAACAACAAAATTTAAGGAAAACTTCAAGTTGAAAGGAATGTTCATACTCTAAGTCCTATCCAAAAAGAGATTTTAAAAGGGATGGTAGTACATCCAAAGAAAAACCAAAAGAGATTCGCAAACCCATAGGCAAAGATATGCTCACTCCACCCATTCGCACTAGGGATGTTAAATGTTTTTAATGCTTTGGAAAAGGACATGTGCAAGCTCAATGTCCAAACCAAATGATGGAAGAGGCCCCGACACCAATCCATTAAAATGCCACCAAAATGTCAAATTGAGGCAACCACTAGAGTTATGGTCAAAGAGGGGTCAAGAGCATGTATTCTACATGTCATAAACTTTAGTGTAGAATAGTTTTTACATTTTTGTCAAAAGTAGCATAGTTTAATTCTTTTGTATTTTTGTTGAAACATGCAAAGTGGTACCTAAAATGCTAACCTAAGTTTAATTAGAGTTTCCTACTCCTAATTAAACTTAGGTCCAGCCCACATTTAGCCTAAGTGGAGCGTAAGGTTCTAGAACTCCTAGCACATGGAAGAATTCTAGAACCTACCTCACATGTGCTGAAACTTAGGTGCCACCTTCCCATTTGCCAACATTTGAATTTCCCTCCAATTCTCTTTTCATATTCAGCCCACTCTTGCTATATACAGAGGAGCTTGGGTCATGTAAATTAAAGATTAATTGAATAGTGAAATGCTGCCAAAATTGTGCCATTCCCACTCCTTGCCTAAACTCTCTTAGGAATAGGCTTTTAATCTTCAAACATTCACCTACAAAGGGAGTTGGTCGAACCACTCCTACTCTTCCTACTTCTCATGCACCTCCAAGGCTATCACAACTCTTAGGAGAGCCTTGTTCCACCATCAATCCATGGAGCTTCCGCATTCATCAACAAAAACGGCAGGAAAGGAGACATAAATCCATCATTTGGTATCATGAGCTATGGTTCTACAAGAGCTAAGTGTCTTCTTACAATTTTTATGTTTGTGTTCTTCTTATTTCCGTGTTGTTCTTCACTTCTTCATGTTGTCTTTCTGTTTTTGCTTTTTAATTTGATTTAGGTGCTGTTTTAAGCAATTCAACCAGTGCAAAATGTTCTAATTGTTCTTGAGCTTCTTATTTTAATATTTTTTGTAGGAATCTATATAGAATTGTGTTGCTGTTTTGTTTTTAGGTTGTTTGAGTCTTGTTTTGCAATTCTATTCGGTTCATATGATGTGTCTTGAGTCATTTTAATTTCTGAATCCTATTATGTTTTGTCTAAGTCATGTTTCTCCTAATTTGTCATCAAATCCATGTAGTGCTGAATTTCTTGATAATTTTGGTTTCTTGATTTAATTTGAATACAGATTTATAATTCTGTGTTTGTTGATCCTTTGCTGCATTTTTCTTTTAGTTTGAGTTCATATTTGTATGATAGATCCATACAAATTCATATACATTCACTGCATTGTGTTTTTTAAGTTCTTCATTATGTTTTTAAATTCCAGAATTAGGACTACTCTGTTTTTCAAATTCTTTGCTGGCTGTTTTTTTGCTATGAATTTCAAATACGTGGAATAAAAATTATGAAAATCTGGATCTCAACAGTTTGATGTATGAGAAAATCAAGAAAAAAAGAACCAGATCAAAAGACAAAATAGAGAAAAAATGATAAATAAAACAAAAAAAGTGTGCATCCTGGCGCCAAAATATACGATAGTTGGACAATAATTTTGAAATATTTATCACAATTATTTGGTGCATGATTTTGGTGTGATTCCAGCCCCAAAAGTTTTCCAAGACCTTGAATAGTTTGTGGTTAAAATTTCAGAATCAAATTCAAAATATCCAGCTCAGCATAAATATTTTAAGTCACGCTTTGTGAACCTAAATTTTTCCAGTAGTGCTGTTTTGGTTTTTCTAATCAATTCTAGTGCCTTTCTTTAGGTTCCTTTTGTGTGCTATCCTTTGTCGAGTGCCTATTTTTATTTGCTTGTCCAATATCATTCAAAAATATTTCTATGTTGTGTCATATAATTCAAATCCATTTGTTGTAGTCCCGTTTTAAAATTTAAATTGTTTCTTGCTTTCATTTCTTGACTTCTAAATTGTTGGGGGATAAAATACAATTGGAGTTTGTTGAGTGGAATTGACTTTGTGGTGAGTCTATCTCTACTTAGTAGGTACTGTTTGGAGATTTTAATTGTCTAATCATAAAAGGTTAAGGCAAGGAGCTGCAGCAAATACAAATTCAAATACAAATACATACACATACACTTTCTAGAACACAACAAGGAAGATCAATCACAAGCCAAGGAGTGCATAGATTTGGAAATCTGAATTTTATTTTGTGTAATTCAATTTCTTTGTATTTCTTTGAGTTGTAATTACATTCAACCTTGATTAATTAGTGGATTAATCACGTGTAGACGGTGAGTGTGTCTTCAATGTCTCCAAGTGTCTAGAAGCCTCACCTTAGGATTCATCTAGTTTAAAGCTTTGTAGTTAGCAATCTTTAATTTGTGCTTAGTTAATTGCTTTGCTTTAATTACTTGTGTTTGTATTGTTAAACTTGATTTGCATTGCTTATTTGCTTTGTTTGTTTAATTGGTTTGCATTGTTTTCCTTTGCGTAAAAATTGATTTTTCATTCCTAATTGTGATCTAAGTAAATTACTTAGAAAAAGAATTGTGTGAAGTCTTGTGGGATAGGTTTTGGCAAGGAAAGACTTGGTACTTAAGAGATCCTAGTGATTCACCTCTCTTTCCTGGAAAGCTACCTTCATTACTTTCCTTTTCTTTCTTGAGGTAAAATACTTTTAACACAAAGCTTTAGTCTTGTCAACTCACTCTTCTAAATCTATTAAAAGTGATATAAAGTCCATTAAAACTCTTTTAAAACAATTAGCCAAGGACTTTTCATCATTCCCATATAGAAAATTGGAACATGAGGCACAAATCAAAGAGTTGAAAATGGCTAAAGAAAAGGATGAAAGATCTAAAAAATATTCACATGCATCTAGTTCTCACAATCATGAATCTTTTGAGGAAGAAAGTCTTAGGATAAATGAATATTATCAACCACCCCCTAGGAGAACTAGAAGAAGAAGAAAAGAACAAGAGAGCCCAAGAGAGGTTAGGGTAGATCTACCTCGTTTTCATGGAAAAGAAAACGTGGAAGTCTATTTAGAGTGGGAAATGAAGGTAGAAATTTTTTTTTTTCTGCCACCATGTGATTGAGAAAAGAAAAGTACTCTTAGCCACCCTCAGTTTTCAAGAAGATGCTAGGTCTTGGTGGAGACAAAGGGAAACTAATGTTAGAATTGGCAGAAAATCAAAAATACTTAATTGGGATGAACTGAAGACATGTATGAGAAGAAAGTTTGTTCTGCTTCCATATGTGAAAAAGAAGAATCTTAGAGAAGAAATGAAAGAGCTTATGGAAATAGGAAGAAACTTTATAAACGGAGAAAAAGAATATCTTAGAAGAGAAAAAGAGTTTAAAGAAAATTTTCAAGCTCTTGTAAGAAAGAAAGAAGAGAAGGAGAAAAGAGAAAGAGAGAAAGACGAAAGGAAAGCTAGAGAAGAGAAAGAAAAGAGAGAAAAAGTGATGATAGAAAAGGAAAATACAAAAACCTCTTTTTCTAGAGTTGAATCAGATATCGACAACATTTTATCTTCTCTAGAAAACCCTTGTGAGGATGTGCTTGCAGAGAAATCTATGTTTGGAACTGAGCCAGATATAGATATGAATGTTTCCTCTATAGACAATACAGAAGATTGTTTCACTAAAAAGGTAGAAGAGGAAACCAACAAAGAAGAAGAATCTTTTATGACACCCCCTGAAAGCATGGCTGAAAAAGAATCCTTAAAGGGGGATTACAATACTTTGAACTCTTCTTTACAAAAATCTCAAAAACCAAACTTTGTGATGTTGTTGCCTAACTTGGGCAATAAACAACACAAAGTGAACAAACATAGTTTTGAAAGGGGTTTTATGTTAATCTTTCAAAAGAATTTTAAAGATAAAAGGCCTTATTTTTGTTTAATTTTCTCTTGTTTTAATTTCCTTTTAAAAAATAAATTTATCTCATGTTTCTTTGATATTTACTGTAGATTGGTGTTTAATCCGGGAGGACGAGCATAGTTGTCAAAGCAAGAAGCTGCTATCCGAGATCGACCCTGTGGATCTGAGGATAGATTTTCTCAAGAAGGAGGAGATGATGGACACCATCCAGCCACATACATCCCCCTACTAATGACGAGGACGAAAACTTGGATTTGAGGACAAATCCATTTCAAAAGGGAGGGGATGATGGAAGAGGCCCCAACACCAATCCAATAAAAGGCCACCAAAATGTCAAATTGAGGCAACCACTAGAGTTATGGTCAAAGAGGGGTCAAGAGGACGCATTCTACATGTCATAAACTCTAATGTAGAATAGTTTTTACATTTTTGTCAAAAGTAGCATAGTTTAATTCTATTGTATTTTTGTTGAAACATGCAAAGTGGTACCTAAAATGCTAACCTAAGTTTAATTAGAGTTTCCTACTCCTAATTAAACTTAGGTCCAGCCCACATTTAGCCTAAGTGGAGCGTAAGGTTCTATAACTCCTAGCACTTGGAAGAATTCTAGAACCTACCTCACATGTGCTGAAATTTATGAGCCACCTTCCCATGTGCCAACATTTGAATTTCCCTGCAATTCTCTTTTCATATTCAGCCCACTCTTGCCATATATAGAGGAGTTTGGGTCATGTAAATTAAAGATTAATTGAATAGTGAAATGCTGCCAAAATACTGCCATTCTCACTCCTTGCCTAAACTCTCTTAGGAATTGGCTTTTAATCTGTAAACCTTCACCAACAAAGGGAGTTAGCCGAACCACTCCTACTCTTCCTACTTCTCATGCACCTCCAAGGCTATCACAACTCTTAGGATAGCCTTTTTCCACCATCAATCCATGAAGCTTGCGCATTCATCAACAAAAACCGCAAGAAAGGAGACACAAATCCATCACCAAAGAACCTTGTTTTTAAAAGGAATAGATGAATATACTAGTTGTGAAGACGAACCTAGTGAGAAAGAAAAAGAAGGGGGGGATGATGAGAGAGTGAATCCTTTAGAGGGGGAATTATTGATGATTAGAAGAACCCTCCACAATCAACCTAGTGCAACCAATGAAACACAAAGAGAGAACATCTTTCACACAAGATGCAAAGTTTTAGAAAACATATGTTCTCTCATTGTGGATAGTGGTTCATGTTGCAATTGTTGCAATTGTTGTAGCACTAGGTTGGTTGAAAAGTTAAATCTACAAGTAGTCCCTCATCCTAAACCTTACAGGCTTCAATGGATAAATGAATATGGGGAACTAACTGTACATAAACAAGTCAAAGTCAAGTTTTTTATAGGTAACTACCAAGACAATGTTTTATGTGATGTAGTACCTATGGAAGCTTGCCACATCTTATTGGGTAGACAATGGCAATTTGATAAGAAAACCTTGCACAATGGTCTAACAAATGAGATTACCTTCACCCACAAGAAAAAGAAGTTTGTACTTAATCATTTACCACATTCTCAAGTGGTAAGAGATCAAATACAAATGAAACAAAAGAGGGACGAGGAGAAAAAAAAAACAAAAAGAGAAAAAGAGAAAATCCTTAGGGATCAAAAGGCGTGGGAGAAGAGTGTTCCTTCCCACAAGGTCATTCAACAAGACAAAACAATTGAAAATACCTTTGAAAATATGCTTCTTGTTGAACAACCTAGCCTTATCTTTTGTAAAGGAACACTTACATGCACTGCCACAAATCTTGAGACTATGATTTTACCTCCTCAAGTAAAAGATATTTTAAATGAATTTGATGATATATTCTCTAAAGAGGGGCCCATAGGCCTTCCACCTAAACATTGGTTTTAAAGAAATTATCATGAAAAGACTTGAAACTAGTTTTTTTGTGGTAGTTGCAAGAATTTATTGGATATATTTGATAGATGACTCTCTATAGTAGTGATAGACATTGGTTTTCAAGAAATTAGCATGGACAGACTTGAAACTAGTTTTTTTTGGGTACTTGCATGAATTTATTGTATATATTTTATACATGAGTCTCTATAGTAGTTATAAACATTGGTTTTAAAGAAATTAGCATGAAAAGATATGAAACTAGTTTTTTTGTGGTAGTTGCATGAATTTATTGTATATATTTGATAGATGAGTCTCTATAGTAGTGGTAGACATTGGTTTTCAAGAAATTAGCATGGACAGACTTGAAACTAGTTCTTTTGGGTAGTTGCATGAATTTATTGTATATATTTGATACATGAGTCTCTATAGTAGTCATAAACATTGGTTTTAAATAAATTAGCATGAAAATACTTGAAACTAGTTCTTTTGTGGTATTGTATGAATATATTGTATATATTTCATAGACGAGTCTCTATAGTGGTGATAAACATTGATTTTCAAGAAACTAGCATGAAAAGACTTGAAACTAGTTTTTTGGTGGTAGTTGCATGAATTTATTGTCTATATTTGATAGATGAGTCTTTAGATAGTTAATAATAGTGATAGACATTCATTTACAAGAAATTAGCTTGAAAACACTCGAAACTAGTTTTTTTGTGGTAGTTGCATGAATTTATTGTATATATTTGATAGATGAGTCTTTAGATAGTTTATAATAGTGATAGACATTGATTTACAAGAAATTAGCTTGAAAATATTCGAAACTAGTTTTTTTGTGGTAGTTGCATGAATTTATTGTATATATTTGATAGATGAGTCTCTATAATAGTGATAGACATTGGTTTTCAAGAAATTAGGATGGACAGACTTGAAAATGGTTTTTTTGTGGTAGTTGCATGAATTTATTGTATATATTTGATACATGAGTCACTATATTAGTGATAAAAATTGGTTTTAAAGAAATTAGCATGATTAGACTCGAAATTAATTTTTTGTGGTAGTTGCATGAATTTATTGCATGTATTTGATAGATGAGTCTTTAGATAGTTTATAGTAGTGATAGACATTGATTTACAAGAAATTAAAATTAGAAGACACGAAACTAGTTTTTCTTTGTAGTTGCATGAATTTATTGTATATATTTGATAGATGAGTTTCAATAATAGTGATAAACATTGGTTTTAAAGAAATTAGGATGAAAAGACTTGAAACTTATTTTTTGGTGGTAGTTTCATGAATTTATTGTATATATTTGATAGATTAGTATCTATAGTAGTGATAGACATTAGTTTTCTAGAAATTAGCATGAAAAGGCATGAAATTAGGTTTTTTGTGGTAGTTGCATGAATTTATTGTATATATTTGATAGATGAGACTCAATAGTAGTGATAGACATTGGTTTTCAAGAAATTAGCATGGACACACTTGAAACTAGTTTTTTTGAGTAGTTGCATGAATTTATTGTATATATTTGATACATGAGTGTCTATATTAGTAATAAACATTGGTTTTAAAGAAATTAGCATGAAAAGACTCGAAACTAGTTTTTTTGTGGTAGTTGCATGAATTTATTGTATATATTTGATGGATGAGTCTTTAGATAGTTTATAATAGTGATAGACATTTATTGACAAGAAATTAGAATTAAAAGACTCGAAACTAGTTTTTCTTTGTTGTTGCATGAATTTATTGTATATATTTAATAAACGAGTCTCAAAAGTAGTGATAAACATTGGTTTTCTAGAAATTAGGATGAAAAGACTTGAAACTTGTTTTTTTGTGGTAGTTGCATTAATTTATTGTATATATTTGATAGATGAGTCTCTATAGTAGTGATAGGCATTGGTTTTCAAGAAATTAGCTTGAAAAGACATGAAACTAGGTTTTTTGTGGTAGTTGCATGAATTTATTGTATATATTTCATTGATGAGTCTTTGTAGTAGCGATAGACAATGATTTTCAAGAAACTGGCATGAAAAGCCTTCAAACTAGTTTTTTTGTGGTAGTTGCATGAATTTATTGTATATGTACCGACCGTCCCCAGGTGTTGACCCAAGGTCAACATCAGCACATGGTGGGACCCCTCCAGGGACCCAAGGAAGAAAAGTCAACAGGTTGTCCGCTCGAGTCATCGCCGAAGTAATGTATTGCCAAAGTAAGACATCGCCTAAAGTAAGACATCGCCTCAACAGTTCAGAACAGTAACAAAGAAAGGTGGCTCCAAGGCCATGAGTTCTAGTACCAGTAGTGATATGAATCCAAAAGCAAAGAAGAGATGATTCTTTGACATTCTATGGACTCAACTTGCGTTGGAGATAGCTTAGGCACTTATAATAAAATTGGATCAAGGTTCTATGTTTCAAGAACTCACCAAGACTTGCACCAAACACCAAACTCATATGGAGGAGCCATCTATTGTCAATTGAACCGAACAAATTGTGTAAAAATGCAATTGCACCGATTGAAACTCTTAAGAAAGCATAAGAACTGAACCGAATATGAATTGGAACTACATTACCGAATCAGAACAGAAACAAAAGCAAACAGCCGAACATAAGTGCAAGAAAAGGAAGATGAACCGAACAAAGAAGTTAAGACATGTTTATGCTTTGTATTATAGAGGAGATGAAAGAAAGAAGAACTTATGGAGATGGATGCTTTGGTTTGATGATCACGCCACTTAGAGGATGAAGACTCCAAGATGAGTGAGCTAGTGCCGCCACTTGAGAGAACCAAATGCACTTAAGATAAGACAAGGTGAAGGAGAAGCAAGCTCTCACAAATTCTCTCTCAAATTGAGTAGAGTTTCTCTATTACTAATTTCCAATCTGAATTTTACAAGGTAAGCACCTTTATTTATAGCCTAAGAGGTGCTGGAATGAAAAGCTAATTAAAAGTGGCGCCAATCCTAGAGCATGAGGAAGGTGTGACTTCCTCTCTTATTTTGGCACCTCCCTATTACGTCTACACCTCTCTACTAAATGCACACCCCCCAAGTTTCCCACTGTTTTCCTAAACTAAAGACCTAAAGATGCTTTTACAAAAGAGGTTTCTTATGTTTCCCTCTAAACACCTTCAAACAAAGATATTACAAAAAGAGAAAAGAACCTTCCATTATTTCCTAATGCTTTGAATTGACTTCTTGTAAGCCTTTGAGGTGGGCTACCAACTCCTTGAGCGTGTAGCACTTGAGCCTCTTACTCTTCTTGTCCTTGAGTATTGGCCTCCATTTGGTCTTGAACTTGATCTCCATCATACTCCCCGAGTTGGAGAGAATTCGACCACGAATTTTGGAGACCTACAGTGTATCAGGCATATCTAACTCATAAGCATTGTCATTAATCCTCTTGAGGACTTGGAAAGGTCTATCACCACGAGGCATTAGTTTGGACTTTCTTTGAGTAGGAAAGCGATCCTTCCTCAAATGAAGCCAAACCGAATCACCTTCCTCAAACAACAATATTTTTCTCCTTTTATTGGCAAGTTCAGCATACTTGCCAACCTTCTTCTCAATTCTCATCTTGATGTCTTTATGCAAAGTTTTCATAAAAGAAGCCTTTTCATCCCCATCTTTGCACAAGACATCTCCAAGAATGGGAATAGGAAGAAGATCAAGAGGTCTTAAGGGGTTAAACCCATAGACAACCTCAAAAGGAGAATGTGAGGTGGTAGAATTTACTACACGGTTATATGCAAACTCAACATGGGGTAGTAAATTCTCCCACACTCTAGGATTCCCGGAAATGAAGCATCTCAATAGTTGTCCTAAAGTTCTATTGACCACTTCGGTTTGACCATCGGTTTGTGGGTGACAAGTGGTAGAAAATAAAATCTTAGTACCAAGCTTACCCTACAAGGTCTTCCAAAAGTGACTCAAGAACTTTGGATCTCTATCGGACATAATAGTTCTAGGAATCCCATGCAAACGAACCACTTCTAGAAAGAAGAGGTTTGCAATATGACATGCATCATCCACTTTGTGGCAAGGAATAAAGTGAGCCATCTTTGAAAAACGATCCATGTACCGCCCTGGTGGTCGGGTGTGATGACGTGGCACCCTGCTACAGTATAGGCGTGTTTGCAAGGCGCCAGGTTGGCAAGAGGGAAGGAAGTCGGGGGGCTCGTGTAGTCGCCAGTTGTTATATTGGCGTGTTCCGAGTTCCAGCTTACCAGGATCGGCGATCGCCAGGTTAAAGATGAAGTCGCCAGATGAAGGAGATCGCCAGAGTGAGCACATCGCCAAAGATGAAGGAGAAGCAGATTATGAAGGCAGCCGGCGAGACCACAGGGAAGGTGTATGAAGACCCCTAACTCGCCAGTTCCAGTAGAGATCGCACTCCCAAGTTAAGCTATGCACTGGGCAGTACCATGCATACGTAACTTAGCCAAAATGAGAGTAGAAGCAGCGCCAAGTCAGGGAGCCTCCAGATGATGGCACGTGTACAGTTGGATGCGAGCCACGTGTCCAAGTCTGTAACTGCCAGGAGAGAGAAAGCTACCAGGTATATAAGAGTTCTTAACAAACTTTCTGAGGTACGCACGTTCAGTTTATACACTTTACGCTTGCGAGTGATAGAGCTAACTGTGAGAGAGGATTTGCACGGTTCTTGTTCTCTTAGTATTTGGTGATACCGTCACTGACTTGAGCGTTGGAGTGCGATCGGCCGCAGCGGCGCCGTACTGTTTCTTTGTAGGTTCTTGAGGTAGATCCCGAAGAGGAACGGAGGTGCGCACGTCGATCCTTTGACGAGGCAGTTTCCAGCGTTCCGGTCAACAGGCAGGATCATCAGGCGCCCACCGTGGGGCCGTGTAAAACTCGCTCCCATCCACAGCGTGAGTTCTTGGAGGTTTTCGAAGTTTTCTGCGTGGTTGTGTGCTGGTGCAACCGTCGTTCGCGGTTTGTTTGAGTTTCATTCGGTGAATTTACGTTTTGTACCGTTCGTTTGGCTTTTCGATCGGTGGAATGAGGTTTCCTGCTGTTTGCACGTGATCTGTTTGGTGGAAGTTCGAGTTCTTTCGCTTGTTTGGTTGTTCGCGGAGAAGCGGTGGTTTCTGGCGAACTTGTGGTTTTCTTTGAAGGCTTACGGTGTTCTTGAGTTTTCTTGCACAGTTTCGCACTGTTTTCTCCGATTGATCGCTGATTCGATCGTGGCTGAAGTGTTGTTCGCTGCATTCCTGTGATTCGCTGAAGTTAATGAGAAAAATGAGAAGCAATCGTTCAAGTCCCGTGGCGCCTGTCGCTGCTGAAGGCGACGCCGCCATGACCATGGCGCAGATGGCAGAGATGATGCGCTCGTTACAGGCAACTGTGGAAGCCTCGCGCGTAGAGCAGGCGAGGATACATGAGGACCTGGTCGCCTCTCGCGCCAGGAACGAGGAGCTCAGCAAGGTGACTGAGGAGCTGCGTCGAGCTCTTCAGGAGCAGCAAGGACGTTCTTCTGCTGAAGAGGTGGCGCCGTCGACGCCACCTCGTGTTTTCCCAATGCCTTTTGTTTAGGCGATTACCGACACGCCTATTCCCACGAGCGTGGTGCCGGTTAAGGCTGTCTTTACCGGCGTGGAGGATCCGGAGGCCCATCTGACCACGTTCCACACGCAGATGATGTTGTCGGGAGGGTCAGACGCCGTCTACTGCAAGATGTTCGTGAGTACGCTCCAGGGAACGGCGATGGAGTGGTTTGTGAGCCTGCCTAACGGCCACATAACCAGTTTTCAACAGTTCTCGAAGATCTTTGTCGAGCAGTACATCGTGAATAAGGCACCGCCCAGGGTGTCTTATGATCTGTTTGATATAAGGCAGTACCACGGGGAGTCCCTCAGAGACTACCTAAATCGCTTTGGAGCGCAAATGGTCAGATCGCCGGCTAAGGATGAAGAAATGCTGGTCTATGCCTTCAAGAAGGGCGTGCAGCCGGGACCATTCTGCGAGGCCTTGATCAGGGCTCATCCAGCGACGTTTGCTGAAGTCAGGCGACTTGCGGTGGCTCACATCGCCGACGAGAGTGAAGTCGCCGAGAAGAGAGGCAGCGTGGCTCCCGCCAGGCCACGCGCCCAGACCAGGATCCAGCCGCAGAGGGTGCTGGAAACGGCGGCGGCGGCCAGAAAGGACCAAAGGACTCGCCATCCTTACGACAGGAGAAACAAGGGAAGAAGCCAAGCGCGCCAGCAACCAGCACGCCGGGAATACAATCGCCTGCCTAAGCACAAAATTGTCATGGGACTAGCGGACCTGATCGCCATCCCTAACATATCTGCTAGGTTGAAGGCGCCTGAGAAGGTGGGCGACAAGGTGCTGGGGTCAAAGCCGGACGCCTGGTGCGAGTTCCACCAATGTTTTGGCCACACCTTGGACTCGTGTTTGTCTTTGGGATATCAGCTCGACGATCTGGTTAAGAGCGGGTTCCTAAATGACTATCTGCTGGACAGGAGGACGGGGGGAGCGTCGATTTCCCAGCCAGCAGGTGGAGAAGCCCAGCAACACGAGATGCCTATCCACGGGGAGATCCACACCATTGCAGGGGGTTTCTCAGGTGGTGGATGCACCGCATCGCAGAGGAAAAAGTACGCGCGATCGGTGATGACAGTGGACATGTTTAAAGATCACTCGCCGGAAGTGGACATTACGTTCACCAAGCAGGATCTTCGGGACGTTGTGCCTCATGACAACGATCCCATAGTTATTTCGTTGGTTACAGTGGGAAGGAAGGTCCACAGAGTTCTGGTGGACCAAGGAAGCTCGGCAGACGTGATGTTCTGGCCGACTTTCACGCAGCTGGAGTTGCCCCTTGATCAGCTAAGGCCCTATGGAGGGTGCTTATATGGGTTCGCTGGTGACCAGGTGGAGGTCAGGGGGTACATTGAGCTGAGAACCACGTTTACAGATGAGGCTGGGTCGAGGACGGAGAAAATCAAGTACCTCATCGTAAACACCCCCTCAGTGTATAACATCCTGTTGGGAAGGCCCACGCTTAACAGGATAGGCGCCATTCCGTCGACTCGGCACATGAAGGTGAAGTTGCCGTCTATGGAAGGGGTGGTGATCACGATCAAGTCTAATCAGAAAGAAGCGAAAAGGTGCTATGAGAATAGCCTGAAAAACAAAAGATCAGTGAGTTATGTAACAACCACCCCACCTCCCGGTGTGAAGCCCAGATCGACGGTAACGGAGGAGGCCGCCGGAAGAGATGTGGAGATGATAGACGCTGAGCTGGGGGAGAGGGATGCTGGCCTGGAGGAGGAAGAGGCGCGGAATCGCCCCGAGGAAGCAAGGGAACAAGGAATCGCCAGGGCGGTGATCGCCAGAGAATCCAGGCCTAAACCTGTCGAGCAGTGGCTCGAAAAGGAGATCGGAGGAAAAGTCTTCAAGCTGGGAAGATCTCTGGAGGTCGATCTCCAGGACCAGATCGCCAAGGTGATTGAGCGGCATCTGGACGCGTTTGCTTGGTCCGCTTCGGACATGCCCGGGATTGATCCCGACTTCTTGTGCCATCATCTGGCGATGGACAATTTGGTGAGACCGGTGCGACAAAGGAGAAGAAAATTCAACGAGGAAAGGAGGCAGGCGATCAGGGACGAAACACAGAAACTCCTCGCTGCAGGCCACATCAGGGAAGTCCAGTACCCTGAATGGTTGGCAAATGTCGTGCTGGTGAAGAAGAGTAACGGGAAATGGCGTATGTGCGTCGATTTCACTGATCTGAACAAAGCTTGCCCAAAGGATTCGTATCCTTTACCAAGCATTGATGCCCTGGTTGATAGTGCTGCAAAGTGCAAGTTGCTAAGTTTCCTGGATGCCTTCTCGGGATATAATCAGATCAAGATGCATCCCATGGATGAAGAGAAAACAGCCTTCATGACGGAGAGATCGTGCTACTGCTATAAGGTGATGCCGTTTGGGCTGAAGAACGCGGGGGCCACGTACCAGAGGCTGATGGATCGAGTACTTGCACCAATGCTGGGAAGGAACGTGCAAGCTTACGTCGATGACATGGTCGTGACCTCGCAGGAAAAAAGCAAGCACGTGGCAGACTTGGAAGAATTGTTCACGACGATCGCCAAGTTCAAGTTAAAGCTCAATCCGGAGAAATGCATTTTCGGCGTGGAGGCTGGAAAGTTTTTGGGTTTCCTCTTGAGTGAAAGAGGAATAGAAGCCAACCCAGACAAGTGTGCCGCCATCTTGGCGATGAGGAGCCCAGCTACGGTGAAAGAAGTCCAGCAGTTAACAGGTCGGATGGCAGCCCTATCTCGCTTCGTGTCAGCTAGCGGAGAAAAGGGGCATCCCTATTTTCAATGTCTGCGGCGCAATAATAAGTTTGTTTGGACGAAAGAGTGCGAGGAAGCTTTCGTCAAACTGAAGGAGTATCTGGCGAGCCCGCCGATTCTGTGCAAGCCGCTGGCGGGAATCCCTCTCAGGTTGTATTTTGCTGTGACTGAGAGGGCGGTGAGTGCGGTGCTCGCCCAGGATCAAGATCAGGCTCAGAAGCCTATTTATTTCGTGAGCAAGGTGTTGCAGGGCCCAGAAACGAGATATCAGGCCCTGGAGAAGGCTGCGCTGGCTGTGGTGTTTTCGGCGAGGAGGTTGCGCCACTACTTCCACAGTTTCACAATACTGGTGATGACTGACCTGCCCATCCAGAAGGTCTTGAAGAAACCCGACGTTGCGGGAAGGATGGTGAAGTGGGCGGTAGAGTTGTCAGAGTTTGATATTAAGTACGAGCCCCGAGGCCCGATCAAGGGGCAAATCTTTGCGGATTTCGTGGTTGAGCTCTCGTCAGAGGCGACGCGGGTCGAAGGGGACGATTTCCGTTGGGTACTTTCGGTGGATGGATCGTCGAACCAGCAGGGCAGCAGTGCTGGGGTCATATTGGAAGGACCCAACGGCGTGCTGATTGAACAATCTTTGAGGTTTGCCTTCAAAGCCAGCAACAATCAAGCAGAGTATGAGGCGCTGATCGCCGGGATTTTGCTGGCCAAGGAGATGGGAGCTAGGGTGCTGATGGCTAAGAGTGACTCGCTGCTAGTCACAGGGCAAGTAACAGGCGAGTTCCAGGCTAAAGATCCACAAATGGCGGCTTACTTGGCGTATGTGCAGGAATTGAAGAGTTCCTTTGCCTCCTTTGAAGTAGTGCATGTGCCCAGAGAGCAGAATGCCCGAGCTGACTTGCTTGCTAAGCTCGCCAGCTCAGGCAAGGGGGGTAGGCAGAGGACGGTGATTCAAGAAACTCTGAAAACGCCAAGGGCATTTGTAGCAGATCACTTGGTCCTTCAGATAAGCAAGTCGACAGAGAGAGCAGCGAGAAGCCATAAGTCCTTGACGCAAGAAACTCTGAGATCGCCGAGAGTTAGAGCATGTCAAGGAGAGAAGGTGGATGTGATGCAGGTCTACACCACCCATGAGCCAGATACTTGGATAACACAGTACAAACGGTGCCTGGCAGATGGTCTCCTCCCGCTGGATCCGACAGAAGCTAGGAAGGTAAAGAAAAATTCCAGCAAGTACACGTTGATTGATGGCGATCTGTACAGGTTTGGGTTCACTCACCCGCTCCTGGAATGTATACACGGCGAGAAGTGCACGAGAATCATGGCGGAGCTCCACGAAGGTATATGCGGAAGCCACGCCGGGGGTCGAGCTCTGGCCGCGAGGACTCTCCGTGCAGGCTACTACTGGCCATCCATGAGAGAAGATTGCAAGAAATATGCCCAATGTTGTAAACAATGCCAGCAGCACGCCGATTGGCATAAGGCACCTCCCGAGGAGTTGAAGTCGATCTATAGCCCTTGGCCGTTTCATACTTGGGGAATCGACATCCTGGGACCTTTCCCGCTGGCGATCAGGCAGATGAAGTACTTGGTGGTGGCGATTGAGTATTTCACCAAGTGGATTGAAGCAGAACCAGTGGCCCAGATCACCGCACACAAGATCGAAGGTTTTGTATGGAAGAACATAGTGTGCCGGTTTGGAGTGCCTAAGCGCCTGGTGTCAGATAATGGGACGCAGTTTGCAAGCCACCTGTTGAAGAAGCTTTGCGAAGGGGTGGGAATTCAACAAGTGTTTGCATCCGTCGAGCACCCTCAGACAAATGGCCAGGTGGAGTCAGCTAATCGGGTGTTGTTGAGAGGTTTGAAGAGAAGGCTTGAGAAAGCCAAGGGAAGTTGGGCTGAGGAGGTGCCCCGTATAGTCTGGGCGTACCACACCACCGAGCAGTCAGGAACCCATGAGACCCCGTTTAGCTTGGTCTATGGGTGTGATGCCATGATTCCGGTGGAGATCCAGGAGAGCTCGCCGAGATTCCAGAACTTCGTAGAGGAAGACTCGAATGAAGAAAGAAGGCTGAACCTGGATCTACTGGATGAGGTCAGGGAAGAGGCAAGGTTGAAGGCTGAAGCTGTGAAGAGAAGGGTTGAACGAAGATACAACTCGAAGGTGATGCCAAGGCAGTTTAGAGAGGGCGACTTGGTGATGAGGAAGGCCCACCAGTACGAGATGGAGAATAAACTGTCACCCAAGTGGACTGGACCGTTCAGAATAACCGAGGCGCTCGGGAACGGAGCCTACCGCTTAGAGACGCTGGAAGGAGGGGCGATTCCTCGCACCTGGAACGCCACACACCTAAAGTTGTACTATAGTTAAGAGCTTTGTAAGTAAAGACAAACACAAATGTTATATCACAATGTCTCTGATGAAACAGTTCCAAGGGGCACTCTTTTTTCCCTAAGGAGGGTTTTTAATGAGGCCACCCAATAAAAGAAGAGTTTTCGAAGTATAAGGCGTTTTCTGGTTGCATGTTTGCTGTTTTTCAAAAGTTTTGAAGAAAGACCTTGTCACCTGTAAGTGATTTAAGGCAAGAAAAGATATATCGCATGCTTCCAGTTGAAAGTTTTTAAGTCCTCATCGTTTTTCGGCGATTGGAGGCACCAGTTGAAAGTTTTTAAGTCCTCATCGTCTTTCGGCGATTGGAGGCACCAGTTGAAAGTTTTAAAGTCCTCATCGTCTTTCGGCGGTCGGAGGCACCAGTTAAAAGACCTCGACGCCCTCGCGCGTCTTGAGGCCAGATAAAGACCTCCTCGCCGTCGAGCGAGTGCAGGCGAGAAAGAGAAAAGGTCCTCAGTGCATCCAGGGGGGAGGAGATGTACACCCTGGGCAAGTTGAGGCACCAGATAAAGTCCTTCTCGCCGTCGAGCGAGTTAAGGCCAGTTAAAGACCTCCTCGCCGTCGAGCGAGTGCAGGCGAGAAAGAGAAAAGGTCCTCAGTGCATCCAGGGGGGAGGAGATGTACACCCTGGGCAAGTTGAGGCACCAGATAAAGTCCTTCTCGCCGTCGAGCGAGTTAAGGCCAGTTAAAGACCTCCTCGCCGTCGAGCGAGTGCAGGCGAGGAAGAGTAAAAAGTCTTCCGTGTTTCTGGGGGCGAGAAGATGTAACCCCTGGGGCAATGTAGAGGCAAGTCAAAGACCTTCTCGCCGATGAGCGAGTTCAGGCAAGTTAAAGACCTTCTCGCTTACATGCGAGCTTAGGCAAGATAAAATCCTTCTCGTCTCAAACGAGTTTAGGTATGGCGCAGAGGGTGGAAGAAGTTTGGAAGGTGGCTAAGGTAGGTTCGAAGAGAACGCCTAGTCAGCCGGTCTTTGTTCTGAAGTCCAGGAGGGTAAAGAGAGATCCCAAAAGGCGTCTCTGCTCCCATGCAAAGAAACAATTGCCAAAGCATGAGGCTAGGAAAAGCTGATATTACCAAGACTTCTTGGCGATCGGGAAAAGTTCAAACAGCGGCGAGAAGGTTAAAAGACTTGTTTGATGGAGCAGGTCGAGTGGGACGGTGTTTGAGCCAATAACTGAGTTACAGTTCGTTGCTTGAAGGGTATTCTTGCGATAAGGTTAGTTGCCTTAAGAGTACAAGTTGGTTAAAGTGATTATTACTTGAGTTTGAAGTGGTTTGAAGCAGTTAAGTCAAAAGTCGTGTTTGCAAAATCGTTAAGTCAAACCCGACAAAGTTAAACATGCAAAGAAGGTTAAAGCGCTTAAAGAAGTCGGGAGAGGGAATATCTAAGCGTTGTCATTAAGATAAGTATCTGTTAAAAGCACATATGCACGAGTTTATTACAAGGTATATACAAGGGAAATCATAAAGTAGCAGATGAAGAGGAGTTGATTAGTCTTCAGCAGGAACGACTTTTCCATCTACTACTTCATTGTTCAGTGACACCAGGCTGAGATCCAGATCGGGGAATAGGCAAGCGAATTGTTCCCGTGCAGCCTCAAATCCAGCAGCCAGAATCTGAGCAGAGTTTAGCTTGAGTTCTTCAGTTCGCTCCTGAAGTTCCTCAATCCGCTTCTTGAGGCCTTCAGTTTGCTCTTTCAGCTCTTTATTCTGTTGTTCCAACTCTTCAACCTGTTTTTTAAGTTGTTCGTTGGTCTCTTGAGCCTGGAGAAGGTCTTCAGTAACCTTCTTGGATTCCGATTGTGCTTGGGCCAACTCAGCAGCCACCTTTCCCTTCTCTTTGTTGGCCTCGACGAGATCAGCCATGGCGTCGTCCCTCGCCTTTTCTACTTGCCCAAGTAGTTTCTCTCGGTCGATCGACCTCTGCTCCAGTTTTTGCACCTTAGCGGCGTCAGCTTTCATGAGAGCCTCCAGGACGATCGCCTTGGCGCGAAGAGGCACAATTTTGCTTTCCAGCTCGACCTTCTCTTGGGCAAGTTCGTGAACTTTGCGGCGAAGGTCAGTAGCCTCCTTGCGCGCCAGCCTGAGCTCGGTATTCATTGCATCCTCCACCCGGGAGTGTTCGATTTCTGCGAGCGTCAGGCTGAAGGACAACTTCTCCACCTCGATCCTCATGGTGCTGTTTTCGGTTTTGAGGTTGAAGAGGTCGTCCTGGAGCCTCTTGGTTGAGCCTTCCACAGCCCTGGTTATGATCGCTGGGATATCCTCTGCTATGGTTTTCAGTTTGGCAGTTAGAGGTTCCCACATCCTTGTGACCTCAAGGGGAAGGTTTGCTGCTTGGAGAGGCGCCAGGTGGGCTTGTTGTGGGTTCTCGTCGCCACCTTCCTTAGCAGGTTCTTCAGTAGTTGCTTCCTGGCGTGGCGACGCAATCAGGGATTCGGTAATCAGAATCGGAGAGGTATGAGCAACCTCATCCCCGATTGGAGCATTTTCTGCAGCTGAAGCGTTTGAAGAGGGGCCCCCTCCAGCTGACACATAGGGCGTAGAGGCGCTTGGGGGGTCCTCCAGGAAATTTGGCTCTTGGGCCTCAGCTGCAGGTGGCGCAGTGGCCAGTGGAACCGTTTGGACTGGTGAGGAAGGAGCCTGTGGTGTTGGCGATGGTGGAGGAGGAGCAGGCGTCGATGGTGGTGTTGAGGATGGAAGAGGGGGTGGAGCAGGTGGTGAAGAAGGTGCCACCCTCTTCCTCTTCGTAACGAGGCCATCCTTAGTGACCTCGTCATCCTCTTCTTCCTCCTCGTGGATGACTTGAGGGGCTTTCCTTTTAGGTCTCTTAAGGACCAATTTTTTGCGTTGGACGGGTTCCTTCGGTGGTGATCGCCCTTGGACAATGGCGGCCTCCACCACCGAGTTGGGCACCGTTTGGGAACCGGTCGCCAACCCGTGGTTTCGGGCGAGCGCCTTCAGTTCAGCGAGCATGTTTCTGGGCAACATGTCGTCTGCATGAAACGAAGATGCATGGGTTAACTCAAGAAAAACAAATAAGTGCGTAAGGTAATAAAACAGCAAAGCAGATGATATATGCAGGAAAGGTAAAACCAAAGTCTTGCGCATAACGCACAAGACGCCCAGAAGCAGCTAAACAGAAGCAGTATCAAGACAAGAGTTTAATGTCCTAACCTATTCGAATTTCTAGCTGATCTTCGTAGAATTCGAAGCATATCAAGGTGGTGGTCAGGAATGATATATTGGCGTCCGCCACCTTCTTCCAGAAGAGACAGAGGTCTCTGTCCAATGCTCCCATGCTATCAGGACTTCTGGGCCTCCTGAAGCAGCTCTTGGACTCTTTCTTCCCCTTGTCCCCCAGTACAAGGGGAAGCCATCGAGAAGGGAGGTGTCCTTGTCGTTTGCACGTACTTGGACGAATTTCCCCTTCCAGTCTTTGTACGATTGCTGGAAGATGGTAAAGATGGACCTCCCAGCAATCGCGTTCAAGCTGATCCACAGGCGGTCTCCTGGGTGCTTGGCTTCGAAAAGGAATAAGAACACGTCCACCGACGCGGGCAACCCCAGGTGGGCGCACATTACTTGGAAAGCTCGAACAAACGCCCAGCTGTTGGGGTGGAGCTGGGCGGCAACGATGTTGAGCTCGGTAAGAAGTTCCCTCTCGAATCGGGTGAAAGGGAACCTGAGCCTGACCTTCTTGAACAAAGTCGTGTAGACAAAGCAGAAGGGCCCGTCGGCGCTTACTTTGTCATCAGCACACACGGGCAGATCGGCGGGGCAAGGCAGCACCATCATCTTCTCGTCGTGCTCCTTGTGAAACGATTGATAGATCTCGTCCCCCTTAGTCAGCCGCAAGACTGCTCCCGCAGTGTTCACGGAGGATGTTTCTTTCAGAAGGGTTGAGTTAGCCCAGGGATACAAAGTTTTGAAGTCTGGCGGGGGAACGGGGGCTCCTCCAGCGTTAGGTGGAGTCGCCTGGGCCAGGACAGGTTGGGAAGACGCAGGCCTCTCAGCCTGCAAAGATGAAGCGCCACGAACTTGTGGTGGGTCGTGTGCTCGTGAAGGGAGGTTTAGTGCTGAAGGTGGAGGGTTCGGGGTAATCTTGGTGCAAGTCATGGTAGCAGCTGCAAAGGAAGAAGAAAGGAAAAATAATCAGGGGGTTACGAAGGCTGACTCGATCATAGAAGGAAGGTGAAAGACGAACGAATGTAGGTTCGTTGCGACGATTGACGAAGCCCTAAGTTACGCAGAAGAATAAATGGAAAAACAACCCACAGCGTATGCACCAGGCAGTTACAGGATGATGCGAATCGGTGAAAATGCAACGAAAACCAGCAGATGAAGGAAAGTAGGTACCTTTTGACGATCAGGAAGACGATGGAGGAAGATGGTGATCTGGAGCATTGGAGAGCGTTGAGAGTTTTCACAGAAAGAAGTTAGAGCGTTTGCAGGCACGAAGAAAGTGATGAAACAGTGGAGCGAAATGGGTTTAAGGGTTTTTCGAAATGGGTTTCGGAAGCGCAAACGGCAATTGAAGAGAGCCGTTGATGAAGCCACGCGTCAAACGATGAGTGAGGGGTTTGGTGGAGCGTCAGAGCAGCAGAAGGTACAACCGCTTGGAATTCTGCGTCAGTGCCACGTAGATCGGTGTTGACGTAGGCTCTTTCAGTCTTTTCGCTAGACAAGTCTTCGCTTAAGACTGGGGGGCTTGTGTACCGCCCTGGTGGTCGGGTGTGATGACGTGGCACCCTGCTACAGTATAGGCGTGTTTGCAAGGCGCCAGGTTGGCAAGAGGGAAGGAAGTCGGGGGGCTCGTGTAGTCGCCAGTTGTTATATTGGCGTGTTCCGAGTTCCAGCTTACCAGGATCGGCGATCGCCAGGTTAAAGATGAAGGAGATCGCCAGAGTGAGCACATCGCCAAAGATGAAGGAGAAGTAGATTATGAAGGCGGCCGGCGAGACCACAGGGAAGGTGTATGAAGACCCCTAACTCGCCAGTTCCAGTAGAGATCGCACTCCCAAGTTAAGCTATGCACTGGGCAGTACCATGCATACGTAACTTAGCCAAAATGAGAGTAGAAGCAGCGCCAAGTCAGGGAGCCTCCAGATGATGGCACGTGTACAGTTGGATGCGAGCCACGTGTCCAAGTCTGTAACTGCCAGGAGAGAGAAAGCTACCAGGTATATAAGAGTTCTTAACAAACTTTCTGAGGTACGCACGTTCAGTTTATACACTTTACGCTTGCGAGTGATAGAGCTAACTGTGAGAGAGGATTTGCACGGTTCTTGTTCTCTTAGTATTTGGTGATACCGTCACTGACTTGAGCGTTGGAGTGCGATCGGCCGCAGCGGCGCCGTACTGTTTCTTTGTAGGTTCTTGAGGTAGATCCCGAAGAGGAACGGAGGTGCGCACGTCGATCCTTTGACGAGGCAGTTTCCAGCGTTCCGGTCAACAGGCAGGATCAATCCACTACCACAAAAATGGAATCCTTTCCCTTTGATGTCTTGGTTAATCCTAAGATGAAATCCATAGATATGTCAACCCAAGGCATTGAAGGGATAGGGAGAGGAGTATATAGACCATGGGGATGCATCCTAGATTTAGCCTTGCGGCAAGCTATGCATTTATCACACAAACTATGAACATGTTTATGCATATGAGGCCAATAGAAATGTTCATGCAACAAATCCAAAGTTTTAGCAACCCCAAAGTGACCCATTAACCCTCCCTTATGTGCTTCTCTAACAAGAGATAATCTAATTGAGCATTGGGGAACACAAAGACGTTTTCCTTTGAAAAGAAAGCCATCTTGTATAAAAAAGTCTTTGTGTCCTCCTTTAAGACCCTCTTGATAGATAGGAGAAAAATCAAGGTCATCATGATAAAGATCCTGAATGTGATCAAAGCCAAGATATTGAGAACTCAAAAGGGTAATCAAGGCATATCTTCTAGAAAGTGCATCGGCCACAATGTTTATTTTGCCTTGCTTGTGTTTGATCACATAAGGAAATTGCTCAAGGAATTCCACCCACTTAGCATGCCTCTTGTTAAGCTTGTTTTGGCTTTTCAAATATTTAAGATATTCATGATCACTATGAATCACAAACTCTTTAGGAAAAAGATAATGTTGCCAAGTAAACAAAGCCCTAACAAGTAAATATAACTCTTTATCATAAGTGGAATAGTTGAGATGACTTCCCTTCATTTTCTCACTAAAATAAGCTATGGGGTGGCCCTCTTGAAGGAGAACAACCCCAATGCCTATGCTTGAAGCATCATACTCAATCTCAAAGGTTTTAGAAAAATTAGGAAGGGCTAAGATGGGAGCATTAGTCAATTTTTCTTTCAAAATATCAAAAGCTTTTTGTTGTGCTTCTCACCATTGAAAAACCACATCCTTTTTTACTATATCATTGAGTAGTGCGGCTATTGTACCAAAGTTAGGTACAAATCTTCTATAAAAAGAAGCAAGTCCATGGAAACTTTGGACTTCATTCATGGATTTAGGTGTAGGCCAATTTTGAATGGCCATCACCTTAGCTTGATCCACATGGACCCCTTTGCTACTCACAACAAACCCTAGGAATTCTATATGATCAAGTGCAAACATACATTTAGCAAGGTTAGCATACAAATGTTCTTTCCTAAGGGTTTCTAAAACTTGCCTAACATGCAACCTATGGTCTTTTAAAGATAAGCTATAAATGAGTATATCATCAAAATAAACAACAACTAACTTACCAATGAATGGTCTCAAAACAGGATGCATGAGGCGCATGAAAGTACTTGGAGCATTAGTTAAGCCAAAGGGCATAACTAACCACTCATATAAGCCAAAGTTGGTCTTAAAATCCGTCTTCCATTCATCACCCGGTTTGATACAGATTTGATTCTAGCCGCTTTTAAGATCAATCTTTGTAAATATTTTTAAACCATGCAATTCATCCAACAAATCATCAAGCCTAGGTATGGGATGCCTATATTTAATTGTAATGTTATTGATAGCCCTACAATCCGAACACATTCTCCATGTGCCATCTTTCTTAGGGACAAGGATAATAGGCATAGCACAAGGGCTCATGCTATCTTGGACCCAACCTTTTTCAATCAAAGCCTCTATTTGTTGGCGAATTTCCTTGGCTTCACTTGGATTGGTTTTGATCCTGCCTGTTGACCGGAACGCTGGAAACTGCCTCGTCAAAGGATCGACGTGCGCACCGCTTCTCACCTCCGTTCCTCTTCGGGGTCTACCTCAAGAACCTGCAAAGAAACAGAGCGGCGCCGCTGCGGCCGATCGCACTCCAACGCTCAAGTCAGTGACGGTATCACCAAATACTAAGAGAACAAGAACCGTGCAAATCCTTTCTCACAGTCAGCTCTACAACTCGTAAGCGTAAAGAGTATAAACTGAACGTGCGTACCTCAGAAAGTTTGTTGAGAACTCTTATATACCTGGCTGTTTTCTCTCTCCTGGCAGTTACAGACCTGGACACGTGGCTCGCATCCAATCGTACACGTGCCATCATCTGGAGCCTCCTTGACTTGGCGCTGCTTCTACTCTCATTTTGGCTAAGTTACTTATGCATGGTACTACCCAGTGCATAGCTAACTTGGGAGTGCGATCTCTACTGGAGTTGGCGAGTTAGGGTGTCCTCATACACCTTCCCTGTGGTCTCGCCGGCCGCCTTCATAATTTGCTTCTCTTTCATCTTCGGCGATGTGCTTTCTCCGGCGATCTCCAACTGCTTGGTCGCCTGGGTTTACATCTGGCAACTTCATCTTTAACCCGGTGATCGCCTATTCTGATATGCTGGAGATCGGAACACACCAACTTAATAGCTAGCGGCTTCACGAACCCCCCGACTTCCTTCCCTTCTGCCAGCTTGGCGCCTTGCCAACACGCCTATACTGTAGCAGGATGCCACGTCATCACTCCCGACTACCAGGGCGGTACACAAGCCCCCCAGTCTTAAGCGAAGACTTGTCTAGCGAAAAGACTGAAAAAGTCACGTCAACACCGGTCTACGTGGCACTGACGCAGAATTCCAAGCAGTTGTACCTTCTGCTGCTCTGACGCTCCACCAAACCCCTCACTCATCGTTCGACGCGTGGCTTCATCAACGGCTCTCTTCAGTTGCCATTTGCGCTTCCTAAACCCATTTCGAAAAAACCCTTAAACCCATTTTCACTCAACACTGTTCCATCACTTTCCCTCGCATTTACGAACGCTCTAACTTCCTTCTGCGAAAAACTCTCAGCGCTCTCCAGCATTCTGAATCACCATCAACCTTCATCGTCTTCCTGATCATCAAAAGGTACCTACTTTCCTTCTTCTGCTGGTTTTCCTTGCATTTTAACCGATTCGCATCATCCTGTAACTGCCTGGTGCATACGCTGTGGGTTGTTTTTCCATTTCTCCTTCTGCGAAACTTAGGGTTTCGTCAATCGTTGCAACGAACCTACATTCGTTCGTTTTTCACCTTCCTTCTATGATCGAGTCAGCCTCTGTAACCCCTGATCATTTTTCCTTTCTTCTTCCTTTGCAGCTGCTACCATGACTCGCACAAAGATCACCCCGAATCCTCCTCCTTCATCACGAAACCTCCCTTCACAAGCACACGACCCACCACGAGTTCGTTGCGCTTCATCTTCGCAGGCTGAGAGGCCTGCGTCTTCCCGTCCTGTCCTGGCCCAGGCGACTCCACCTAACGCTGGAGGAGCCCCCGTTCCCCTGCCAGACTTCAAAACCTTGTATCCCTGGGCCAACTCGACCCTTCTGAGGGAGACATCCTCTGTGAACACTGCGGGAGTAGTTTTGCGGCTGACTAAAGAGGACGAGATTCATCAATCATTTCACAAGGAGCACGACGAGAAGATGATGGTGCTGCCTTGCCCCCCCGATCTGCCTGTTTGTGCTGATGACAAAGTAAGCGCCGACGGGCCCTTCTGCTTTGTCTATACGACTTTATTCAAGAAGGTCAAGCTCAAGTTCCCTTTCACCCGATTCGAGAGGGAACTTCTTACCGAGCTCAACATTGCTGCCGCCCAGCTTCACCCCAACAGCTGGGCGTTTGTTCGAGCTTTTCAAGTGATGTGCGACCACCTGGGGTTGCCCGCATCGGTGGACGTGTTCCTATTCCTCTTCGAAGCCAAGCACCCAGGAGACCGCCTGTGGGTTAGCTTGAACGCAATTGCTGGGAGGTCCATCTTCGCTATCTTCCAGCAATCCTACAAGGACTGGAAGGGGAAGTTCGTCCAAGTACGCGCTAATGACAAGGACGCCTCCCTTCTCGACGGCTTCCCCTTGTACTGGGTGGACAAGGGGAAGAAAGAGTCCAAGAGCTGTTTCAGGAGACCCAGAAGTCCTGACAGCATGGGAGCATTGGACAGAGATCTCTGTCTCTTCTGGAAAAGGGTGGCGGACGCCAACATTACTTTCCTTACCACCACCTTGATCTGCTTCGAGTTCTACGAAGACCAACTAGAAATTCGAATAGGTTAGAACTATTAAAACTATTGTTTGAATATTGCTTCTGTTTAACTGTTTCTGGGCGTCTTGCGCGTTATGCGCAAGACTTTGGTCTTATCTTTCCTGCACATATCATCTGCTTGTGTACTACCTTATGCACTTATTTTTTCTTTGAGTTGACCCATGCATTTTCGTTCCATGCAGACAACATGTTGGGCAAAGGCATGCTCGCTGAACTGAAGGCGCTCGCCCGAAACCATGGGTTGGCGACGGGTTCGCAAACGGTGCCCAACTCGGTGGTGGAGACAGCCATCGTCCAAGGGCGATCACCACCCAAAGAACCTACCCAACGCAGGAAATTGGTCCTCAAGAGACCTAAAAGGAAAGCCCCTCAGGTGATCCACGAGGAGGAGGAAGAAGATGACGAAGCCACCGAAGATGGTTTGGTCTCAAAGAGGAAGAGGGTGGCACCTTCTTCACCGCCTGCTCCCCCTCCTCTTCCAACATCCACACCTCCATCGACGCCTGCTCCTCCTCCATCATCGCCACCCCTACAGGCTCCTGCCTCACCAGTCCAAGCGGTCCCACTGGCCACTGCGCCACCTGCAGCTGAGGCCCAAGAGCCAAACTTCCTGGAGGACCCCCCAAGCGCCTTTACACCATATGTGTCAGCTGGAGGGGGTCCCCCTTCAAACGCTTCAGCTGCAGAAGATGCTCCAATCGGGGATGAGGTTGCTCATACCTCTCCGATTCTGATCACCGAATCCCCGATCCCGTCGCCACGCCAGGAAGCAACTACTGAAGAACCTGCTAAGGAAGGTGGCGACGAGAACCCACAACAGGCCCACCTGGTGCCTCTCCAAGCAGCAAACCTCCCTTTGGAGGTCACAAGGATGTGGGAGCCTCTAACTGCCAAGCTGAAAACCATAGCAGAGGATATCCCGGCGATCATAACCAGAGCTGTGGAGAGCTCAACCAGGAGGCTCCAAGACGACCTCTTCAACCTCAAAACCGAAAACAGCACCATGAGGGTCGAGGTGGAGAAGTTGTCTTTCAGCCTAACGCTCGCAGAAATCGAACACTCCCGAGTGGAGGATGCAATGAACACCGAGCTCAGGCTGGCGCGCAAAGAGGCCACTGACCTTCGCCACAAAGTGCATCGACTTGCTCAAGAGAAGGTCGAACTGGAGAGCAAGATTGTGCCTCTTCGCGCCAGGGCGGTTGACCTGGAGGCTCTCCTGAAAGCTGACGCCGCTAAGGTGCAAAAATTGGAGCAGAGGTCGATCGACCGAGAGAAATTACTTGGGCAAGTAGAAAAGGCGAGGGATGACGCCATAGCTGATCTTGCCGAGGCCAACAAAGAGAAGGGAGAGGTGGCTGCTGAATTGGCCCGAGCGCAAGCAGAATCCAAGAAGGTTACTGAAGACATTCTCCAGGCTCAAGAGACCAACGAACAACTCAAAAAACAGGTTGAAGAGCTGGAGCAACAGAATAAAGAGCTGAAAGAGCAAATTGAAGACCTCAAGAAGCGGATTGAGGAACTTCAGAGGCAAATTGAAGAACTCAAGCTAAACTCTGCTCAAATTCTGGCTGCTGGATTCGAAGCTGCGCGGGAACAATTTGCTTGCCTATTCCCCGACCTGGATCTCAGCATGGTGTCGCTGAACAATGAAGTGGTGGATGGAAAAGTCGTTCCTGCTGAAGACTAATATATTCTTCTTCATCTGCCACCTCTTGTGCTTTCCCTTGTATTATAACTTGTAATAAACTTTTATGTCCCCTCGTATATATGCTCTAAACTGTTATTCATTGCTATCTGTTAATGACAAAGGTTCACGTTTTTCCTTTTATAACTTCTTCACTCGCTTCAACTTTCCTTGCTTGTTTAATTTCAAAGAAATGACTTAGGAAAACGGTAGGTACAACCTTTGACTTAATCGCTTCGGATCACTTCAGCCCTAAGCAATAAACACTTAACAATTCGTAACCTTAAGGCAATTAACCTTATCGTAAAAATATCCTCCAAGCAACGAACTGTAACTCAGTTGCTGGCTTAAATACGCTCCACTCGACATGCTTCACCAAACAGGTCTTTTAACCTTCCCGCCGCTGTTCGAGCTCTTCCTGATCGCCAAAGACTGTTGGTGATATCAGCTTCTTTCTAGCCTCAACCTTTGGCCATTGTTTCTTTGCATGGGGGCAGAGACGCCTTTTGGGATCTTTCTTTACCTCCCTGAACTTCAGAACAAAGACCGGTTGACTAGGCGTTCTCTTCGAACCTACCTTAGTCACCTTCCAAACTTCTTCCACCCTCTGCACCGTACCTGAACTCGTTCGAGACGAGAAGGATTTTATCTTGCCTAAGCTCGCATGTAGGCGAGAAGGTATTTAACTCGCCTGAACTCGCTCATCGGCGAGAAGGTCTTTAACTCGCCTGAACTCGCTCATCGCCGAGAAGGTCTTTAACTCGCCTGAACTCGCTCCTCGGCGAGAAGGTCTTTAACTTGCCTCTACATTGCCCCAGGGGTTACATCTTCTCGCCCCCAGAAACACGGAGGACTTTTTACTGGCGCCTCTACATTGCCCCAGGGGTTACATCTTCTCGCCCCCAGAAACACGAAGGACTTTTACTCTGGTGCCTCTACATTGCCCCAGGGGTTACATCTTCTCGCCCCCAGAAACACGGAGGACTTTTACTCTGGTGCCTCTACATTGCCCCAGGGGTTACATCTTCTCGCCCCCAGAAACACGGAGGACTTTTCACTGGTGCCTCTACATTGCCCCAGGGGTTACATCTTCTCGCCCCCAGAAACACGGAGGACTTTTCACTGGTGCCTCTACATTGCCCCAGGGGTTACATCTTCTCGCCCCCAGAAACACGGAGGACTTTTACTCTTCCTCGCCTGCACTCGCTCGACGGCGACGAGGTCTTTATCTTGCCTCAGAACGCGCGAGGGCGTTGAGGTCTTTCATCTGGTGCCTCCGATCGCCGAAAGACGATGAGGACTTAAAAACGTTAACTGGTGCCTCCAATCGCCGAAAAACGATGAGGACTTAAAAACTTTAACTGGTGCCTCCAATCGCCGAAAAACGATGAGGACTTAAAAACTTTTTAGAAAGCATGCGATATATCTTTTCTTGCCTTAAATCACGTACAAGCGACAAGGTCTTTCTTCAAAACTCTTGGAAAAAAGCAAACATGCAATTTGAAAACGCCTTATACTTCGAAAACTCTTCTTTTATTGGGTGGCCTCATTAAAAACCCTCCTTAGGGAAAAAAGAGTGCCCCCTTTCAAACTGTTTCATTAGAGACATTGTAATATGACTTTGTGTTTGTCTTTACTTACAAAGCTCTTAACTATAGTACAACTTCAGGTGTGCGGCGTTCCAGGTGCGAGGAATCGCCCCTCCTTCCAGCGTCTCTAAGCGGTAGGCTCCGTTCCCGAGCGCCTCGGTTATTCTGAACGGTCCAGTCCACTTGGGTGACAGTTTATTCTCCATCTCGTACTGGTGGGCCTTCCTCATCACCAGATCGCCTTCTCTAAACTGCCTTGGCATCACCTTCGAGTTGTATCTTCGTTCAACCCTTCTCTTCACGGCTTCAGCCTTCAACCTCGCCTCTTCCCTGACCTCATCCAGTAGATCCAGGTTCAGCCTTCTCTCTTCATTCGAGTCTTCCTCTACGAAGTTCTGGAATCTCGGCGAGCTCTCCTGGATCTCCACCGGAATCATGGCATCACACCCATAGACCAAGCTGAATGGGGTCTCATGGGTTCCTGACTGCTCGGTGGTGTGGTACGCCCAGACTATACGGGGCACCTCCTCAGCCCAACTTCCCTTGGCTTTCTCAAGCCTTCTCTTCAAACCTCTCAACAACACCCGATTAGCTGACTCCACCTGGCCATTGGTCTGAGGGTGCTCGACGGATGCAAACACTTGTTGAATTCCCACCCCTTCGCAAAGCTTCTTCAACAGGTGGCTTGCAAACTGCGTCCCATTATCCGACACCAGGCGTTTAGGCACTCCAAACCGGCACACGATGTTCTTCCACACGAAACCTTCGATCTTGTGTGCAGTGATCTGGGCCACTGGTTCTGCTTCGATCCACTTGGTGAAATACTCAATCGCCACCACCAAGTACTTCATCTGCCTGATCGCCAGCGGGAAAGGTCCCAGGATGTCGATTCCCCAAGTATGAAACGGCCAAGGGCTATAGATCGACTTCAACTCCTCGGGAGGTGCCTTGTGCCAATCGGCGTGCTGTTGGCATTGTTTGCAACACTGGGCATATTTCTTGCAATCGTCTCTCATGGATGGCCAGTAGTATCCTGCCCGGAGAGTCCTCGCGGCCAGAGCTCGGCCCCCAACGTGGCTTCCGCATATACCCTCGTGGAGCTATGCCATGATCCTCGTGCACTTCTCGCCGTGTACGCATTCCAGGAGTGGGTGAGTGAACCCAAACCTGTACAGATCGCCATCAATCAATGTGTACTTGCTGGAATTTTTCTTTACCTTCCTAGCTTCTGTCGGATCCAGCGGGAGAAGGCCATCTGCCAGGCACCGCTTGTACTGCGTTATCCAAGTGTCTGGCTCATGGGTAGCGCAGACCTGCATCACATTCACCTGCTCTCCTCGGCATGCTCTAATTCTCGGCGATCTCAGAGTTTCTTGCGTCAGGGACTTATGGCTTCTCGCGGCGTTCTCCGTCGACTTGCTTATCTGAAGGACCAGGTGATCTGCTACAAATGCCCTTGGCGTCTTCAGAGTTTCTTGAATCACCGTCCTCTGCCTACCCCCCTTGCCTGAGCTGGCGACCTTAGCAAGCAAGTCGGCTCGGGCATTCTGCTCTCTGGGTACATGTACTACTTCAAAAGAGGCAAAGGAACTCTTCAATTCCTGTACGTACGCCAAGTAAGCCGCCATTTGTGGATCTTTAGCCTGGAACTCGTTGTTACTTGCCCCGTGACTAGCAGCGAGTCACTCTTAGCCATCAGCACCCTAGCTCCCATCTCCTTGGCCAGCAGAATCCCGGCGATCAGCGCCTCATACTCTGCTTGATTGTTGCTGGCTTTGAAGGCGAACCTCAGAGATTGTTCGATCAGCACACCGTTGGGTCCTTCCAAAATGACTCCAGCACCGCTGCCCTGCTGGTTCGACGATCCATCCACCGAAAGTATCCAACGGAAATCGTCTCCTTCAACCCGCGTTGCCTCTGATGAGAGCTCAACCACGAAATCTGCAAAGATTTGCCCCTTGATCGGGCCTCGGGGCTCATATTTAATATCAAACTCTGACAACTCTACCGCCCACTTCACCATCCTTCCCGCAACGTCGGGTTTCTTCAAGACCTTCTGGATGGGCAGGTCAGTCATCACCAGTATTGTGAAACTATGGAAGTAGTGGCGCAACCTCCTCGCCGAAAACACCACAGCCAGCGCAGCCTTCTCTAGGGCCTGATATCTCGTTTCGGGGCCCTGCAACACCTTGCTCACAAAATAGATAGGCTTCTGAGCCTGATCTTGATCCTGGGCGAGCACCGCACTTACCGCCCTCTCAGTTACAGCAAAATACAACCTGAGAGGGATTCCCACCAGCGGTTTGCACAGAACCAGCGGGCTCGCCAGATACTCCTTCAGTTTGACGAAAGCTTCCTCGCATTCTTTCGTCCAAACAAACTTATTATTGCGCCGCAGACATTGAAAATAGGGATGCCCCTTTTCTCCGCTAGCTGACACGAAGCGAGATAGGGCTGCCATCCGACCTGTTAGCTGCTGGACTTCTTTCACCGTAGCTGGGCTCCTCATCGCCAAGATGGCGGCACACTTGTCTGGGTTGGCTTCTATTCCTCTTTCAGTCAAGAGGAAACCCAAAAACTTTCCAGCCTCCACGTCGAAAATGCATTTCTCCGGATTGAGCTTTAACTTGAACTTGGCGATCGTCGTGAATAATTCTTCCAAGTCTGCAACGTGCTTGCTTTTTTCCTGCGAGGTCACGACCATGTCATCGACGTAAGCTTGCACGTTCCTTCCCAGCATTGGTGCAAGTACTCGATCCATCAGCCTCTGGTACGTGGCCCCCGCGTTCTTCAGCCCAAACGGCATCACCTTATAGCAGTAGCACGATCTCTCCGTCATGAAGGCTGTTTTCTCTTCATCCATGGGATGCATCTTGATCTGATTGTATCCCGAGAAGGCATCCAGGAAACTCAGCAACTTGCACCCTGCAGCACTATCGACCAGGGCATCAATGCTTGGTAAAGGATACGAATCCTTTGGGCAAGCTTTGTTCAGGTCGGTGAAATCGACGCACATGCGCCATTTCCCGTTACTCTTCTTCACCAGCACGACATTTGCCAACCATTCAGGGTACTGGACTTCCCTGATGTGGCCTGCAGCGAGGAGTTTATGTGTTTCGTCCCTGATCGCCTGCCTCCTCTCCTCGTTGAACTTTCTTCTCCTTTGTCGCACCAGTCTCACCAAATTGTCCATCGCCAGATGATGGCACAAAAAGTTGGGATCAATCCCGGGCATGTCCGAAGCGGACCATGCAAACGCGTCCAAATGCCGCTCAATCACCTTGGCGATCTGGTCCTGGAGCTCGACCTCCAGAGATCTTCCCAGCTTGAAGATTTTTCCTCCGATCTCCTTTTCGAGCCACTGCTCAACAGGTCTAGGCCTGGATTCTCTGGCGATCACCGCCCTGGCGATTCCCTGCTCCCTTGCCTCCTCAGGGCGATTCCGCGCCTCTTCCTCCTCCAGGCCAGCATTCTTCTCCCCTAGCTCAACGTCCACCATCTCCACATCTCTTCCGGCGGCCTCCTCTGTTACCGTCGATCTGGGCTTCACACCGGGAGGTGGGGTGGTTGTTACATAACTCACTGATCTTTTGTTTTTCAGGCTATTCTCATAGCACCTTTTCGCTTCTTTCTGATCAGACTTGATCGTGATCACCACCCCTTCCATGGACGGCAACTTTACCTTCATGTGCCGCGTCGACGGAATGGCGCCTATCCTGTTAAGCGTGGGCCTTCCCAACAGGATGTTATATGCTGAAGGGGCGTTTACGATGAGGTACTTGATTTTCTCCGTCCTCGACCCAGCCTCAGCTGTAAACGTGGTTCTCAGCTCAATGTACCCCCTGACCTCCACCTGGTCACCGGCGAACCCATATAGGCACCCTCCATAGGGCCTTAGCTGGTCAAGGGGCAACTCCAGCTGCGTGAAAGTCGGCCAGAACATCACGTCTGCCAAGCTTCCTTGGTCCACCAGAACTCTGTGGACCTTCCTTCCCGCTGTAACCAACGAAATAACTATGGGATCGTTGTCATGGGGCACAACGTCCCGAAGATCCTGTTTGGTGAACGTAATGTCCACTTCCGGCGAGTGATCTTCAAACATATCCACTGTCATCACCGATCGCGCGTACTTCTTCCTCTGCGATGCGGTGCATCCACCACCTGAGAAGCCCCCTGCAATGGTGTGGATCTCCCCGTGGATAGGCATCTCGTGTTGCTGGGCTTCTCCACCTGCTGGCTGGGAACTCGACGCTCCCCCGCCCTCCTGTCCAGCAGATAGTCATTTAGGAACCCACTCTTAACCAAATCGTCGAGCTGATATCCCAAGGACAAACACGAGTCCAAAGTGTGGCCAAAACATTGGTGGAACTCACACCAGGCATCCGGCTTTGACCCCAGCACCTTGTCGCCCACCTTCTCAGGCGCTTTCAACCTAGCAGATATATTAGGAATGGCGATTAGATCCGCTAATCCCATGACAAACTTGTGCTTAGGCGGGCGATTGTATTCCCGGCGTGCTGGTTGCTGGCGCCCCTGGCTCTTTCCCTTGTTCCTCCTGTCGTAAGGATGGCGAGTCCTCTGGTCCTTTCTGGCCGCCGCCGCTGTTTCCAGCACCCTCTGCGGCTGGATCCTGGTCTGGGCGCGTGGCCTGGCGGGAGCCACGCTGCCTCTCTTCTCGGCGACTTCACTCTCGTCGGCGGTGTGAGCCTCCGCAAGTCGCCTGACTTCAGCAAACGTCGCTGGGTGAGCCCTGATCAAGGCCTCGCAGAATGGTCCTGGCTGCACGCCCTTCTTGAAGGCATAGACCAGCATTTCTTCATCCTTGGCCGGCGATCTGACCATCTGCGCTCCAAAGCGATTCAGGTAATCTCTGAGGGACTCCCCATGGTACTGCCTTATATCAAACAGATCATAAGACACCCTGGGCGGTGCCTTATTCACGATGTACTGCTCGACAAAAATCTTCGAGAACTGTTGAAAATTGGTTATGTGGCCGTTAGGCAGGCTAACAAACCACTCCATCGCCGTTTCCTGGAGCGTACTCACGAACATCTTGCAGTAGACGGCGTCTGATCCTCCCGACAGCATCATCTGCGTATGGAACGTGGTCAGATGAGCCTCTGGATCCTCCACGCCGGTAAAGACAGCCTTAACCGGAACCACGCTCATGGGAATAGGCGTGTCAGTAATCGCCTGAACAAAAGGCATAGGGAAAACACGAGGTGGCGTCGACGGCGCCACCTCTTCAGCAGAAGAACGTCCTTGCTGCTCCCGAAGAGCTTGACGCAGCTCCTCAGCCACCTTGCTAAGCTCCTCGTTCCTGGCGCGAGAGGCGACCAGGTCCTCATGTATTCTCGCCTGCTCTACGCGTGAGGCTTCCACAGTCGCCTGCAACGAGCGCATCATCTCTGCCATCTGCGCCATGGTCATGGCGGCGTCGCCTTCAGCAGCGACAGGCGCCACGGGACTTGAACGATTGCTTCTCATTTTTCTCATGAACTTCAGCGAATCACAGGATGCAGCGAACAACACTTCAACCACGATCGAATCAGTGATCAATCGGAGAAAACAACGCGAAACTGCGCAAGAAAACTCAAGAACACCGTAAACCTTCGAAGAAAACCACAACTTCACCAGAAACCAACGCTTCCCCGTGGACAACCAAACGAGCGAAAGAACTCGAACTTCCACCAAACAGATTACGTGTAAACAGCAGGAAACCTCACTCCACCAATCGAAAAACCAAACGAACGGTGTAAAACGTGAATTCACCGAACGAAACTCAAGCAAACAGCGAATGATGGTTGCACCAGCACACAACCACGCAGAAAACTTCGAAAACTTCCAAGAACTCACGCTGTGGATGGGAGCAAGTTTTACACGATCCCACGGTGGGCGCCTGATGATCCTGCCTGTTGACCGGAACGCTGGAAACTGCCTCGTCAAAGGATCGACGTGCGCACCGCTTCTCACCTCCGTTCCTCTTCGGGGTCTACCTCAAGAACCTGCAAAGAAACAGAGCGGCGCCGCTGCGGCCGATCGCACTCCAACGCTCAAGTCAGTGACGGTATCACCAAATACTAAGAGAACAAGAACCGTGCAAATCCTTTCTCACAGTCAGCTCTACAACTCGCAAGCGTAAAAAGTATAAACTGAACGTGCGTACCTCAGAAAGTTTGTTGAGAACTCTTATATACCTGGCTGTTTTCTCTCTCCTGGCAGTTACAGACCTGGACACGTGGCTCGCATCCAATCGTACACGTGCCATCATCTGGAGCCTCCTTGACTTGGCGCTGCTTCTACTCTCATTTTGGCTAAGTTACTTATGCACGGTACTGCCCAGTGCATAGCTAACTTGGGAGTGCGATCTCTACTGGAGTTGGCGAGTTAGGGTGTCCTCATACACCTTCCCTGTGGTCTCGCCTGCCGCCTTCATAATTTGCTTCTCTTTCATCTTCGGCGATGTGCTTTCTCCGGCGATCTCCAACTGCTTGGTCGCCTGGGTTTACATCTGGCGACTTCATCTTTAACCCGGTGATCGCCTATTCTGATATGCTGGAGATAGGAACACACCAACTTAATAGCTGGCGGCTTCACGAACCCCCCGACTTGCTTCCCTTCTGCCAGCCTGGCGCCTTGCCAACACGCCTATACTGTAGCAGGATGCCACGTCATCACTCCCGACTACCAGGGCGGTACAGGTTCTATAGGCCGGACGATTTGGTAAGGAAGATCCCGGAATCAAATCAATTTGGTGCTCAATCCCTCTCAAAGGTGGAAGGCCTTTTGGAGGATCTTGAAACACATCTTGAAACTCCTTTACCAAATTATCCAAGTCATGAGAACTATCAACAACTGGTTCTAACTTAAGAGGTCTAGGGATAACTAAGAAGATAGGATTGTGAGCCACTATTTCCCTTTCAACCTCATGCCTAGACACAAGAAGTGTAGGCTTAGGACTTTTTTTTATCTTTTTCACCCTCCCTCTTTTTCTTCATAATGATTTGGTCCTCATGGACTTCTCTTGGAGAGAGAGATTTTAAAGTAACCTTGTGACCATGGAAATCAAAAGAAAGTTTGTTGGTAAAGCCATCATGAAAAACTTTTCTATCATATTGCCAAGGCCTTCCGAAAAGAACATGGGTTGCTTCCATGGGCACAACATCACATAATACCTCATCTTTGTATTTTCCAATGGAGAAATGGATGAGGACTTGTTTATTCACAACTATTTCTCCTACTTCACTAAGCCATTGCAATTTGTAGGGCTTTGTATGAGAGATAGTACGCAATCCAAGTTTATCTACTACTCTTGTACTAGCCACATTAGCACAACTACCCCCATCCACTATTAAAGAACAAATGTTCTTTTGAATAAGACATCTTGTATGAAAAATATTTTCCCTTTGACTTTCATCAAAAGGTTGTGAAACTTGTCCAAGAAGTCTTCTCACAACTAACAAATCTTCTTCAAGTGGACTCTCACTCTCATTCTCACTAGACGCCCTAGAAGGTGAAGAATGCCTAAGTGAATCCGAATCATGCTCACTCATGACAATGCCATTATGCACAAACATATTCCTTTTAGAAGGACAATTAGCCGCAATGTGACCATAACCCATACACTTAAAGCATTTCTTACTAGACGATTTAGTTGGGGATTTAGGCCTAGAAGTAGAAGGCTTAGATTCCTTTGGTTTGAAAGAAGAATCTTTGGAAGGAAATTTAGAAAAAGAGTTTTTGTTCTTCCAAGAATTGTTGTAATAACCATCATTGGGAGCATTTTTCAAAGAATTTTTCTTAGCAAGTTGGGCTTCCACCTTCATTGCAAGATGAACTAAAGAACCCAATGATGAATACTCTTGTAACTCAACAACATCTTGAATATCCTTCCTTAGACCACTCACAAACCTAGCAATCATGGCTTCATCACTTTCTTTCAAATCAACTTTAAGCAAAAGCATTTCTAATTCCTTATAATAAGCATCCACACTTAGTGTGCCTTGTTGAAACCGTTGGAGTCTTAACATGAGGTCTTTCCTAAAGTGTGGTGGCACAAACCTACGACACATTTGATCCTTTAAAGAGTCCCAAGAGTCCACGGGAGGACCCTTGTGATAGATAATGTCCTTTACAACACCATGCCACCATTTCATGGCATAATCACTAAATTCTAAGGTGGCTAGCTTATATTTGTGCTCATTTAAGATCTCATGGAGGTCAAAAATCTGTTCACATTTAGCCTCCCAATCTAGATACACATTAGGATCACTATCACCATTAAAACTAGGAATTTTCACCGAAGGTAGCTTGGCCTTTGCATCACGGTAATAGCCATCTTCACGTTTATCTTCATGAGCATAAGGTGGTCTATAGCCATGAAAGTTGGGTTGAGGTCTCCTTCTATGTTCTTCTTCACGTCCATGATCATTGGAAGAGCCTCTTGATGAAGGTCTATGAGAATGCCGTGAACCATGGTGAGAATGAGACGGTCTAGCTTGCTGCACTTAATAGCTTCAACTTGTTGTGTAATAGCTTCATCTTTTTGTGTAATGGTTCGCTTGGCCTCTTTTAATTCACCAAGGACAGAAGCTTTGCTAGGAGAATGCTTGTTGTAATACTCATCACTGGAATAAGCAGCCATTTGGAAAAGAAAACAGCAAACAACTAAACAGTAAACAAAGTTAGCTAAAATAATTTGGAACCAATTGCCGAAGTGAAGTGGCACTGAAAAATCACTCTCAAAGAAAGAATACTCTCTGCACCAAGGTTATCTTGAGGCCTTAGTAATCTCCAAATGAAAGATGCCAAAGCAAGAGCACACAATCTTCAAAGCACTTCACCACAAAACCTAAGGAATAAAGAAAGACAAGCAAGAAAAGGTATAAGCAATAAAAGGCTATAACAAAAGGAATACTAGATGTATGACAAACTCAAAGATTAATGAACAAAAGACAAGCAAGAAAAATAAGGTACTTAATAAAAAAGAAAGCACACAAAAGATACCTAAAGAAAAGTACTAGAGTAGATGAAGAAAACAGAAAAACAGAGCTATTGGAATTTTTTTTTATGCAAACTGTGCTTGATGTTCACTGATTTAACTAGAACAATATAAAGCGAACTGGATTATGAAATTTTAACCACAGAAATTTCAATATCTTAGCTCAACAGTGGCACTGGAATTACTCAAAAACAGTAAGCCAATTAATTGAGATAAAGTTTTCAAAATTGTTGCCGGATTACCGTATTTTTTTCGGCAGAATTGCACACTTTTTGTTTTTGATTTATCATTTTTTTGTACTTGGAATTTTTGAGTACTTCTTTTTTCTATTGTTTTATAACACTTTGAAGAACACAAATCCAAAATTTCAGAAATTTCCAGTGAGTAAATCAATTGCAATAAATCGAAACAGTAAGCACGTTTTCAGAAAAACAAGGAAATCCTAACAGGAATGAAAAACAGAATGTAGAACTAGCAAAGACATAATGGAAATGATGTATAGGAACTTTTATAGGTCTAAAATGCAAGTATGAACTCAAAACTAAAACAGAAAATGCACAAAGGATCAAGTATCAAAATCAGAAAACTGTATTACACCAAAGCAAGAAACAAAAAATTCAATAAAAGTACTATAAGAAGTGATGACATTCTTGGAAAAACACGACTATGACAAAACTTGTATGGATTTGATCCGGTCGATCATCGGTAGTCGATGACTTCAGCAACAGATAACCACGTGGACCACTCGCAGGGTGACACGTGGATCAGGTGGCAGAGAAATCAGGGAGGAGATCACCCAGAACGGTGATCGGTGGTCAGTAACCGAGGGGCCACCGACAGATCAGTTCCAAGATAAACACCTGTGGGGAGAACGCGAGAAGCAATAGAGCACCAATCAGTCATCGGGTGCATGGTCATCGGGGTTTCGTGTTACATGCAGTTAAACTGGGACTGAGATTCCCAGTGAAAGCGTTACGCATGGACCTCGCATGATCATATCTCAGAGAAAGAGGAGCTGCTCGCCGGTAGAATCGTGCACGAGAGTGGCCTGAGGGAGTTAGTAAACCGGTCAATGATTGGTGACTCTCTTAACCCATTACGTGCATGACATCGTGAATGGTAAATCGTTTATGCAGAGAGCAATGCTTGGTGAGTGTGCCTAGTCCAGCCACACCTGGCGTTCTCCTGGGAGTGTGCGATTCACCCAGATGGAAGAAAAGCGCTAAGTTACTCCGCAAGGGAATAACTTAGGCGCACAAAGAGATGCGCTAGAGCCCTTCAGGTAGTGGCACGTGTACGGTTAGATGTGAGTTGCATGCCTCCACGTGTCACCATCTGAGAGAGGCGCGGCCAAGATAAAAGTGCACTCCGCGTCGTGAAAGGTACACACCCACGTTTTTACTCATTTGGGTACGTTTTCGCACAATAGCATAACAGAATTCTGACACACGCACAGGATAGCGTAACAGAATTCTGTTAGGCACAGACACTGAGAGAGAGAAAAAAAAGAATCAGAGAGAGATTCAGTGACATTTTTTGTTGGTGGTTCTGTGACCTAACTTGAGCGTCGGAGTGCAAACTGCCGCTAGAGGCGCCGTCTGTGTGTTTTGCAGGTTGCGTTTGAAGTTCCCGGAGAATGTTCTAATAGCATTCTTGCGGATAGCACAGTTGCATAGGCGGGGTAAGGAAGCGACAAAGCAATTTCTCCACGCTTGAGTTGACAACAGGATCATTTGGCGCCCACCGTGGGGCCCTGTGAATCGTGGTCCCATCCAGACCAAAGTTTCTGAAGTTTCTCAAAGTTTTTGCTGAGTTTTTTGCTGAGAAAAGGAGGAGAACCAGACAAACATCACCTGCGCCATCTGCTGAGGAAGGAGCTGTGACAACGGCGCAGGTCCTGGAGATGATGCGTGCGGTGCAGGACAATGTCGCAGCGTCGAGAGCTGAACAAGAGAAGATGCAGGAGGAGT
Source organism: Phaseolus vulgaris (assembly GCF_000499845.2). NCBI lineage: Eukaryota > Viridiplantae > Streptophyta > Magnoliopsida > Fabales > Fabaceae > Phaseolus > Phaseolus vulgaris. The sequence goes on from NC_023757.2 coordinate 19,994,167, forward strand.
TGGCTGCATCGCAGAGCAGGAATGATGAGCTGAATCGCGTTAATGAGGAGCTGAGAAGGACGTTACAGGCGCAGAAGGAACGCGCAGTTGAAGAAAGAATGTCGATGCCACCATCGCCTCCGAGAGCGTTCCCTATGCCATTCTCCCCTGAAATCATGAAAATCGTGGTGCCTCCCAACCAGGTTGGAGTGAAGGCGTCGTTCACAGGGGTAGAAAATCCAGAAGCGCATCTGACGGCGTTCCACACTCAGATGATGTTGTCTAGGGGCTCAGATGCCGTGTACTGCAAGATGTTCATGAGTACACTGAGTGGAATCGCCATGGAATGGTTCATGAGTCTGCCAGAGGGTCATATCACGTCTTTCCATCAGTTTTCGAAGCTTTTCACTGAGCAGTTCATCGTTAACAGATCACCTTCAGTGGTGTCGTACGATCTGTTCGATGTACACCTATATCAAGGTGAGTCGCTGAAAGACTACCTCAACCGCTTCGGAGCACAACTGGTTAGATTGCCCAGCAAGAACGAGTATATGCTGGTGCATGCGTTTAAGAAGGGAGTGTTGCCTGGTCCCTTCAGTGAGTCGCTCATCAGGAGCCATTGCAGCACCTTTGCGGAGATCCGGCGGCGCGCGGTGGCGCACATAGTGGCAGAGACAGAGGTTTCTGAGAAAAGAGGAAGTGTTGTACCACCGAAGCCGCGTGGAGGACAGGGGAAGCAACAACAGCAAGCGAGGGTGCACGAGGCAAAGGAGGGAAAGAAGGTGCAGGGGAAACCTCGTCCTTATGCACCCAGGAAGGACCAGGGCAGGGGGCGTGCAAGGGAGAGTAATGCACCCCCAAGATACAATTTCATGGTAGAGTTGGCGGATCTGATCGCCCTTCCTGCCATAGCTGCAAGACTCCGAGTACCAGAGAAGACAGATAAGGTACTTGGGAGGAAGAAGAACGAGTGGTGTGAGTTTCACCAAGCCTTTGGCCACACATTCCACTCCTGCTTGGCGTTGAGACACCAGCTGGCGGAGTTCGTAAAGTCTGGGTTCCTGGCAGATTACCTGTGGGAGGCGCAGGGTGAGCGCGCATCGGGGGCCTAGGCAGGAGAACAACAGCATGAAATCCCTGTGCACGGGGAGGTGTGAACGATTGCGGGAGGCTTCTCCGGTGGGGGATGCACCGCATCACAAAGAAGAAGGTATACTCGATCGGTTATGGCCGTGGACTCGGTAGACAAGGGCCATTTCCCCGAGGTAGACATCACTTTCAAGAAAGCTGATCTGCAGGACGTTGTACCGCACGACAACAATCCTGTGGTCATCTCCCTCATCACAGCAGGAAGGCGAGTGCACAGAGTGCTCGTAGACCAAGGGAGCTGGGAAGACGTCATGTTCTGGCCGACGTTCAACAAGTTGCAGCTGTCCCCCGATCAACTAAGGCCGTATACCGGGTGTCTTTACGGCTTTGCAGGGGATTAGGTAGAGGTGCGGGGGTACATTGAGCTGAGGACGACGTTCACCGATGGAACAACAGCCCGCACCGAAAAGATAAAGTACTTGGTGGTGAACGCCCCTTCTGCGTACAACATTTTGCTGGGAAGGCCAACACTCAATAGGTAGGGTGCAGTGCCATCGACGAGGCACATGAAGCTGAAGCTGCCGTCGATGGAGGGGACCGTAATAACCATCAAGTCAGATCAGGCTGAGGCTAGACGCTGTTATGAGAACAGCCTCAGGCAGAAGAGGAGCATATGCCATGTCACCTCAACACCACCACTAGGTGTGCTCGAAGAGCGATCGGTGGTTAGGGGAACGCATGGCGATTAGGAGATGGAGGATGCTACGCTGGGGGGCTCCCAGGTAGCTCAGGATGCTACGTTGGGAGGATCGCTCGGCGAAGAAGAACGAAGGCTGATCGCCGGGGTGATCGAGAAGCACATGGGCGCGTTCGCATGGTCAGCATCTGACATGCTAGGAATCGACCCTGACTTCCTTTGCCATCGCCTGTCGATGGTTCCTAAAGTTCGACCTGTGCGTCAGAGGCGAAGGAAATTCAACGAAGAAAGGAGGAAAGTGATCCACGACAAAGCGCAAAAGCTCCTTGCCGCAGGGGACATCAGGGAGATCCAGTACCCTGAGTGGCTAGCGAACGTGGTACTGGTGCAGAAGCCAAACGGCAAGTGGAGGATGTGCGTGGACTTCACTGACCTCAACAAGGCATGCCCCAAAGATTCTTACCCTCTACCCAGTATAGACGCTCTAGTGGATAGCGCATCAGGGGGGAAGCTACTTAGCTTCTTGGATGCATTCTCAGGATCCAACCAGTTCAGAATGCACCCCAGGGATGAATGCAAGACCGCATTCATGACTGAACGGTCTTGCTACTGCTACAAGGTAATGCCGTTCGGGCTGAAGAATGCGGGGGCTACCTACCAGCGACTTATGGATAGGGTGCTCTCGCCCATGCTTGGAAGGAACGTGCATGCATATGTAGATGACATGGTGGTCACATCCCGAGAGAAGGAGCATCATGTGGCCGATCTGGAGGAATTATTCACCACCATCGCCAAGTACAGGTTGAAGCTCAACCCTGAGAAATGTATTTTTAGCATGGAGGCTGGGAAGTTCTTGGGTTTCCTCCTGACAGAGCGTGGAATCGAAGCTAATCCAGAGAAGTGCGCAGCAATCGTGGCGATGAGGAGTCCAACGACGGTGAAGGAGGTGCAGCAACTCACCGGTCGGTTGGCAGCATTATCCCGGTTTATGTCCGCTGGAGGGGAGAAAGGTCATCCGTACTTCCAGTGTCTTAAGCGCAACAGCAGATTCCTTTGGACACAGGAGTGCGAGGAGGCCTTCATCGAGTTGAAGGAGTACCTGGCAAGCCCACCGGTCTTGCGTAAACCACAAGTGGGCACCCCTCTTCGTCTATACTTTGCTGTGACGGAGAGAGCAGTCAGTTCAGTCCAGGTGCAAGAGCAAGATTAGGTTCAGAAGCCTGTGTACCTTGTGAGTAAGGTACTGCAAGGCCCTGAAACAAGGTACCAAGCCCTCGAGAAGGCTGCCCTGGCGGTGGTATTTTCAGCGAGAAGACTCAGACATTATTTCCACAGCTTCACAGTAGTGGTAATGACAAATTTGCCCATCCAAAAGGTGCTAAAGAAACCAGACGTAGCGGGAAGGATGGTCAAGTGGGCGGTGGAATTGTCAGAGTTCGAAATTCAGTACGAGCCCCGAGGACCGATAAAGAGGCAGGTGTTTGCCGACTTTGTGGTCGAGCTGTCGTCGGTCGCGACACCTTCAGAAGGTTTAGACTTCTGATGGGTATTATCAGTGGATGGCTCCTCCAATCAGTAGGGGAACGTTGCTGGGGTCATTTTGGAAGGCCCGAAGGGAGTGCTGATCGAGCAGTCCCTCCGCTTTTCCTTCACGGCTAGTAACAATCAGGCGAAGTATGAAGCCCTGATCGCAGGAATGTTGCTAGCAAGAGAAATGGGAGCAAAAAGTCTGGTTGCTAAGAGTGACTCTTTGCTAGTCACCGGGCAAGTTACAGGGAGTTCCAGGCGAAAGATCCCCAGATGGCAGCTTACCTGGAATACATACAGCTCTTGAAGACGTCCTTCACCAAGTTTGAACTAGTTCATGTGCCGAGAGAGCAAAATGCCAGAGCAAACCTGCTTGCCAAGCTGGCCAGCTCAGGCAAGGGGGGAAAACAGAGGACCGTCATTCAGGAGACCTTGAAGGTACCGCAAGCGTTCGTGTCAGACAACCAGGTACTTCAAGTGTACAAATCGATGGAGCGTCTGACAATCGGTCATCGTTCACTGACTCAAGAGACGTTGAAAGCGCCGAGAGTTAGAGCGCGACCGGCAAAGACCGATGAGGCGATGGAAGTCTGCACTGTTAGGGAGCCCGACATGTGGATAACACCGTACCAGTTGTACTTAGAAGATGGTGTACTCCCACTTGACCCGACAGAGGCAAAAAGAATAAAGAGGAGCTCGAGTAAGTTTACTTTGATTGATGGGAACCTGTTTAGATTTGGGTTTTCTCATCCTGTGCAGATCTGCGTGTATGGCGAGCAATGCACTAGACTTATGTCAGAGCTACACGAGGGGGCACTCTTTTCCCTAAGGAGGGTTTTTAACGAGACCACCCAATGAAAAGATTATCAGCATATCAAGTGTGCGAGAGTTTTCAAGTTAAAATCCTCCTCGCCCCAGGTGCCAGTGCAGGTGATCGGTTAGGCCTTATTCGCCCTAGGTGTGAGTATGGACGCTAATCTAAGTCCTCCTCACCCCAGGCGTGAGTGCAGGCGACTAGGGTTTGAAAAGCCAGGGGTGCTAGTAAGACCAAGAGAGGGAAAGGAAGGATTTCGACACACGTCCTTACCCACTTGGCATATACCAATATTGGCCCAGTAAAGCTCTTAGTTTAAACCCTTCTCACCCGAGGAGTGAGGCAGGGAAAGAACGACCCGATCCGCCCAAGGTTGATGACCTTGGGGAAGATAAGAGGGGCTATCGAGAAACACTCTTCTTCACCCAAAACAAGGCATCACCTCTGACGATTGATGTCAAAGTCCTCTATGCACTTAGCGCTAGAGCGACAGAGAAGCAAGGTGAAGACCGAAGAACGATGACTGATGAGTTGTTGGTGGATATGCTAGTGGGTAGTGCCTTGTTGGAGGAAGCTTTTCCAAACAAGTTCTTACACAACAAGCCGAAGCAGACAGACTATGCCTAGTCAGTCATCTAGTACGAAACTGTGCATCAGAAATGTTAAAGACAAAGCTAAGGGAGTTGTTAGTCGTGATCAAGGTAGAGGCCAAGATCAAAGAGTACAGATCACGCTAAACCTAAGCTAGTTAACAGTTAGTTGTGTGCAAAAAGAAAGATGAAGCTTAAGAAGATACGAGAGAAGAAACATATAGCTGAAGCAAGTATATATTCACACCAAGGTGCATACAAGTTTCAAGTACAAGAATTGTACAGAAATATGAAATTACAAGAAGAAAACTCAAGAAGGAGGAATGAGCTTGCCATCTACCACTTTGTGGTAGATGCTGAACTGCGTAAGGTCCTGTACCGTCCCGTACCCGGGCGTTGACAAAGTCAAAGGTCAAAGTCAACGTCGAGGTCCAAGTCAACGTAAGGCGTCACCTAGGTGGGGGTGACGCCAAGTGCAGGCATCGCCAAGAGGAAGTGTCGCCAAGAGAAAGCGTCGCCAAGGTAAGGCGTCGCCTAGCAGGGCGTCGCCAAGATAAGGTGTCGCCAAGCAGGGTGTCACCAAGGTGGAATGACACAAGAGCAAGGGGACCCCAGCGCTGCTCCCCGATACCCATGGGTAGGAAAAACCATGGAGCGGGCGACGCCGTGGGAAGAAATAGCGCCAGTATAGAGCAACCTGCCTCGTGAAGTGCCCCTGCTGTCCAGAAACGCCCTTGGGATAGATACGACCCAGGAGAGGGGTCATGCCCGGGGGCAGCCAGGGACAGGACACGAGAGGAAGGTAGATACGCTCTCAGAGTGAGTGACTAGAGGCTTGGGGGCATGAGTTGGCACCCAAAAAGTCACCCCTTGCGCAGTTGCACTCCCAGGTAGGACTCATGCGAGGAAACACCCTCAGATAGGGTAACGGTGCTGTGAGGCCCTCCACGTGTACAGCAGCCAAGTCAGGATGGAAACGCCACGTTGTCAGGTGCAAGGTAATTAAAGTTATTTAGTACATTTTCCGTTTCGAGCGTTTAAGGTACTATAAATGCTCCCGAACGTTTCGAACGTCTTAAATGCGCTGAGCGTTTTATAATTAAATGCGCTTTAAGGCGCTTTGAAGACGGGAAGAGCTTAGAGAGAGCGTTGGGAATGTTGGGAACGGGGTTGGGACTTTTGGAAAACTAACCAGAAACTCTCTAGTTGCTTGCTCGAGCCTTGAGGTTACGCACAAGGGACTAGGGAAAGAGCTTTGCCAAGACGAGAAATACACACTAGACACAGTTTCCTTTTTTACCACCTTCAGAGTGCCATACGCGGTGCTCCGATACGGAGGTGCATAGTTTTTTGGTGTTTCTTGCTAGCTGACATGAGCGTCGGAGTGCAAACGGCCGCTAGGGCGCCCTTTTTGTCCTTCTTTGCAGGAATCCATAGGTAACCAGTGGGAAGGAGTCCCTAGCTGACGGTTGAGGTCGCGCACGAAGACGTCCCAAGCCAACCGGACGGAACATTTGGCGCCCACCGTGGGACTGATATAAAACATTGGTCCCATCGCATGTTTGAAAAGATCTATCAAGTCACGATCACGTTTGAGAAAACAGTGAAGAATGGCCACCACTAGACGAGGTACCGCACGCGCTGCGGGAGAAGAAATGTCCATGCAGCAGGTCCTGGAGATAATGCGGGGGCTGCAGGATGATATGGCGGACTCGAAGATAGAGCAAGAGCGCATGCAGGCAGTTCTCGACGCCTCGCATGTGAGAAACGACGAGCTCCGTCGCATTAATGAGGAGTTGCGTCGAAGTCTGAGGAACAACCAGGTGCAACGCGAGAATGAAGAGGTGGAGCATCTCACCCCACCGAGGGAGTTTTCCACTCCCTTCTCGCAGGAGATCCTAGATGCGGCGATCCCCAACACCTTGGCAGGGCCGAAGGCGATTTTCACTGGGATGGAAGACCCTGAGGCGCATCTCACGGCGTTCCACACACAGATGGTGTTAGTGGGCGGTTCTGACGCTGCAAGGTGCAAGCTCTTCATGAGCACTTTGACAGGAATGGCCATGGATTGGTTTATCAGCCTTCCTAGTGGCCATATCACCTCTTTCCAACAGCTGTCCCAGTTGTTCAGAGAGCAATACTTGGCGAACAGGGCTCCCCCGCCAGTATCTTACGATCTGTTCGACGTGAAGCAATACCAAGGGGAGAGTTTGAAGGAGTACATCAACCGCTTCGGGTCCCAAGTGGTTAAAGTGGGCACGTCGAAGGAGCCCATGATTGTGTATGCCTTCAGGAAAGGCGTGTGTCCCGGCCCTTTCTACGAATCCATTATTCGCAATCGTCCAAGGACTTTTGCTGAAATACGGCGTCGGGCGGTGGAACATATCCCCTCTGAAGGAGAGGTGTGTGAGAAGCGCACCAGCAATGTACCTTCGCGCCCGAGAGCGCAGACGCGGGCTCAACCCGTCAGGTTCAACGAGACCACGACGGGGAGAAAAAAGCCAGAGGGGAGACGCCCCTATGAGACCAGGAAACCCCAGCCCAGGGGTCCAGCAGGAGGGGATCGTCCAGTCAGAGAAAGGGCAAAACCGGCGAGGTACAACTTTGTGGCGGAGCTGAAGGACCTGATCGCCGTGCCTAATATAGCTGAGAGGTTGAGGCGACCGGCGAAAACTGACAAGGTGTTAGGGCCACGGAAAGACTCTTGGTGCAAGTTCCACGAGGCTTTCGGTCATCACATTGACAACTGCCTCTCGTTGGGTTATCAGCTTGATGAGCTGGTGAGGAGCGGGTTTCTGAAGGATTACGTCGCAGAACCCGCCGCGACCGCCGCCCTGCCGGCGCCAACAGAGGAGCAAGCGCACGAGATGCCAGTTCTCGGCGAGGTCCACACCATTGCTGGAGGTTTTTCCGGCGGGGGACCCATCGCCTCCCAGCGAAAGAAATACGCGAGGGGGGTCAACACGATTGAGGAGAGAATCTCGGGTGAGCCGTGGGAATCTGACCTCGTGTTCACGAGAGGGGATCTGCGAGATGTGGTGCCGCATGACAACGACCCCGTGGTAATCTCCGTTGTCACAGCCGGAAGAAAGGTGCATAGGGTTCTGGTCGATCAGGGAAGTTCAGCAGACGTCATGTTTTTGTCGACATTCAACAAGCTACGATTGTCCCCTGACCTTCTGAGGTCCTACACAGGCTGCCTATATGGGTTCGCAGACAACCAAGTGGAAGTCCGAGGCTAATTGGAGCTGAGGACGACATTCACAGATGGAGAAGCCTTGCGCATCGAAAGCATACGATACTTGGTCGTAAACGCCAATTCCGCCTACAACATCTTGTTGGGGAGACCGGTGCTGAATAGGCTCAACGCGGTATCCTCCACGCGTCATATGAAGATGAAGCTGCCGGATCTCAACGGCAAGGTAATAGTTATCAAGTCGGATCAGGAGGAAGCGCGAAAGTGTTATGAAAACAGCCTAAAATCGAGAAAAAGTGTGTTCATGGTGTTTGAGCGTCCGCCAAGTGTTGACGTGACAATGATAGAGGCGACGCCCTCCGTGGGGGTGACGCCCGAAGCAGACACACCCATGGAGGAGGGTCCCGACCATACGGCGCCAGCGGAAGAGGCGACGCCCATTCAAGATAACGGTAGGGACCAACAAGCGACTAACGTGGTGGATAGGAACGTTGGCGGCAAGACGTTTAAACTAGGGCGTCTGCTGAGCCAAGAAGAGCAGGAGGCGGTGGCAGAGGTGATCTCACGCCATTTGGACGCTTTCGCGTGGTCTGCCTCGGACATGCCCGGCATCGACCCTGATTTCTTATGTCATCACCTCAGCATGGACGCCACGGTTCGCCCCGTGCGCCAAAGGAGGAGAAAATTCAATGAAGAAAGGCAGTTGGTGGTACGCGAAGAAACGCAGAAGCTGCTGAGGGCTGGCCACATCAGGGAAATCCAATACCCCGAGTGGCTAGCCAACGTCGTCCTGGTAAAGAAGGCGAATGGGAAGTGGAGGATGTGCGTGGACTTCACTGACCTAAACAAGGCGTGCCCGAAGGACTCATACCCGCTGCCCAGCATTGACGCGTTGGTAGATAGCGCCTCCGGCTGCAAAGTGCTAAGTTTCCTGGATGCGTTCTCGGGGTACAACCAGATTAAAATGCACCCGAGAGATGAAAGCAAAACCGCATTCATGACGGAAACTAGCAGTTACTGTTACAAGGTGATGCCTTTCGGTTTGAAGAATGCGGGCGCCACATACCAAAGGCTAATGGACAAGGTGTTGGCGCCCATGCTAGGGAGGAATGTGTACGCCTACGTGGATGACATGGTGTTGGCGTCGCAGGATAGGGCACAGCACATGGCAGACCTAGAGGAGTTGTTCGTCACAATATCCAAGTACCGCCTCAAGCTAAACCCTGAAAAGTGTGTCTTCGGGTTAGAGGCCGGTAAGTTCTTGGGTTTTATGCTCACAGAGAGGGGGATAGAGGCGAACCCCGACAAATGCGCAGCGATTATCGCCATGCGAAGCCCGACGTCGGTAAAGGAAGTGCAATAGTTGACAGGGCGGATGGCGGCACTCTCAAGGTTCGTTTCCGCCAGGGGAGAGAAGGGGCAACCATATTTCCAGTGCCTCAAGAGAAACAGTCGCTTTGCATGGACTGACGAATGCGAAGCGGCTTTCATTAAGTTAAAGGAGTACCTGGCGACGCCACCGGTCCTCTGCAAATCGGTAGCAGGAGTGCCCCTCCGGCTATATTTTACGGTAACGGAGCGAGCTATCAGCTCTGTGTTAGTCCAGGAGCAGGACCAGAGTCAAAAGCCCATTTACTTCGTAAGCAAGGCCCTACAAGGCGCGGAGACGAGGTACCAGGCGTTGGAGAAGGCAGCACTAGCGGTGGTGTTTTCCGCCAGGAGGCTTCGTCATTACTTCCACAGCTTCACGGTGGTAGTGATGACGAACCTCCCTATACAGAAGGTACTGCAGAAGCCCGATGTAGCTGGAAGGATGGTGCGCTGGACGGTGGAGCTTTCAGAATTCGACATCCAGTACGAGCCCAGAGGGTCCATCAAAGAGCAGGTATACGCAGATTTCGTGGCAGAACTCTCGCCCGGAGGCGAACAGGAGGTGGAGGCAGGCTCACAGTGGTCACTCTCAGTGGATGGCTCTTCCAACCAGCAACGAAGTGGTGCGGGAATAGTCTTGGAAGGACCAGACTGTGTACTGATCGAGCAGGCCCTACGCTTCGCTTTCAAAGCCAGTAATAATCAGGCTGAGTATGAAGCCCTGATTGCAGGAATGCTTTTAGCCAAAGAAATGGGTGCGCGGAACCTATTAGTGAAGAGTGACTCCCAACTGGTTACGGGGCAAGTGTTGGGTGAGTTCCAGGCGAAGAACCCGCAGATGGTGGCATATCTAAGGTACGTCGAATCGCTAAAGGGAGCCTTTAGTGCTCTTGAGCTGGTGCATATCCCAAGGGAGCAGAATGCCAGAGCTGACCTGCTCGCCAAGCTGGCCAGCTCAGGCAAGGGGGGCAAGCAGAGGACTGTAATCCAAGAGACGCTTAAGGCTCCGAGGAAATTCATAGAGGATAACAGGGTGGATGTCCTCCATATAAGCACCGCGAGAGGAAGGCCAAGGAGTCATCGTTCCTTGACTCGGGATACGTTGAAGGCGCCTCACATTAGCGTATACACGGACACGCCGGAAGGAGGGAGGCGAGCGCAGATACATGTTTTAGCCGAAGGAGACACCTGGATGACGCCATACAGGCGGTACCTAGCGGATGGGGTTCTCCCAGTGGAGCCTGAAGAAGGTAAGAAGGTTAAGAGAAATGCGGCAAGGTACACCCTGATAGACGGAGTGTTGTTCAGACACGGTTTCACTCACCCTGTCTTAACATGCGTAAGCGGCGACCAGTGTACCAGAATAATGACGGAGCTCCACGAAGGCATTTGTGGGAGCCATGTTGGCGGAAGGTCCTTAGCTTCTAATATGGTGCGCGCAGGTTTTTATTGGCCAACAGTAAAGGAAGATTGCGTGCGACACGCCCAGCGTTGTAAGCAATGCCAAAAACACGCAGACTGGCACAAGGCGCCGCCAGAGGAGCTGCGATCGATATACAGCCCATGGCGGAGCACGGTGATGTCATCGTCATGCCTCCTCGCGAAGGCACGGTGATTATAAGAGCACGACTCTCCTTTGTGTTTCCTGATGGCCAGGGTGTAAAGAAGGCACGGGCACTCGTGCAGAAGCTCGCTTGAAGCCCAGGGATACAGATCTTTATGGTTAACCCTGGGGAAGGAATACGAGAAGACATGACGGAACAGTGTCGGAAAGAGAGTTGGAGGGTCGAAAGAGGATGGTTCGCTGGAAAGGCGGGGTAATACGTTGGTTAGAGAAGACAGCAGAGTGACTCTTTGAGAGGAGGAAGATGGTGTAAGTATGTTACGAAAGCCCAGAGACGGTGAAGGCAGTTTCAAGATTTTGAAGAATTAAGTATTACGGTTAGAGCGCCAAACGACGCGAATGGGTAAACCATGCAACTAAGCCACGTGGCAGAGAATGAGAGGATGGTCCTGGCACCACTGGTTAACACTCAGAAAACGTCGTATCAACAGAATGCTCAGGGGTACGACACGCCGTCGAGAATGGGTCAGAGCCTCGGGAGGTGTCAGGACCCAGTCAGGTGAGGGAACGTCCCATCAGCCATACGAAAAGCGCCACGTGGATGGCACGACGGGACCTGGAGTCCCTCGCCACCCCGGGCGACGACCTGAGCCAATACAAGAGGGCGTCGCCGAAAGAAAGCGTAGCCAAAGTAGAAGGTATTACCATTGTGAAACGTTTAAAGGCGTCGCCAATACAAGAGGGCATCGCCGAGAGAAAGCGTAGCCAAAGTAGAAGGTATTACCATTGTGAAACGATTAAAGGCGTCGTCAATACAAGTATCAGCAGCTTCACCTCCCCGATACCAACAGGTAGGAAAGACTATGGAGGGAGATGAAATAGAAGGAGTTAAAGCTAATCACTAGCGGCGTCGCCTCCCCGATACCCGCAGGTAGGAACGACTGTGGAGGGAGACGAGATCGCCAAATGCTGAGTGAATTGCTGGCAGGGTCGTTCCCCGATACCCACGGGGAGGAAAGATCGTGGAGGGAGCGACCCCTGGAGGGCGTTGAGCTTTCCCAGCGCCTAGGTGTTTGAGACACCCCACGGACGATACGGCGCCGTTAGGTAAGCCTCTCCGTGGGCGTAGGCATTGATGCGTGGCCTTATCCCGAGCGTTTGAGGCCTGGAGTAGGTCTCAACTTTTGCGTTGCAGTAATGGCAAAGCCACTCACGCCTTCACGAGGCAAAGGCCTTATAGATACGAAGGCGGAACGAGTTACGAATAAACACGATAGGGGCAAAGTAATCGAAGCATGTGAAAATGAAAGACGAGTGTAAATTTGTCATGCGAAATCCAAAGTTCTGATAGAAAGTGCAAGGGAGTTACAAGTTTATCACAGAATGGCAAAACCAACTATAAAGCTCGAAAGGTAAAGGTGGCGGGTGAGGGACAGCGATTCAGTCATCCAAGTCGAGGGGCACGACCTTCCCGTCGACGACATGGTGTGTGGGGTCGCAGTTTGAAATATTGACGCCAGGGTTCTCGCAGGATGCCTGAGTCAGAGCCTCTGGGAAGCCCTCTTCAAACGCGCCCGCCATCTCCCCAATCAGTTCTTGGACCTCCCCTTCTAGTTTCGCAACCCTAGAGTCCTTGGATATCAACTGTTTCTCCAGGAATTCTTTCTCCACGCGGAGCTTGTTAGCCTCGGCTTGGAGAAGGCTCAAGGCTTCGACCTTCGCGGGCAAGGCGTCCTCTCTCTCACCTAACTTCTGCCTCCAAGCAGCGTCCAATTCTTCAAGTTTTTTCCGTTGTACTTCGGAGGCAAGAGCCGCCTCTTAGAGGCCAATGCTTTGGATTTGGTAGGAAGTGAGCTGGGCCAGCTGATCGACATGTGCCTGTTCAAGTTCGCGCGCGTACACCTCGGCCCCCTCCCTGCCCTCGTGGGCCAGTTTTAGCAAGGATTGGGAAGCTTCCTCCTTGAGCCCCCAGTTTTGTTTCTCCTCCTTCAACGCTCCCACCTCTTGTCTCAGTTTGCGGAGAGCCTCCCTCCCCTTGATAGCGCTTCGAGCCTGGGTACGCCACTTGAGTGCCACCGCCAGGAATGCCCCCATATAATAAGGCATGCCTCCCCCCTTGTGAGGATCAGTTGGCGACATTCCTTCAGTGAAACCCTGCGTCAACTCCCTATGGATGGGGCGAGGAATTTGGGGCTTTCGAGAAGTCGAAGCTGAAACTGATGCAGGAGGGGCAGAGCCAGAGGCCTCAGCTGCGTCACGAAGCGGTAACGGCGGGGACGGGGGAACTGAATCAATCCTCTCCTCTCGTTCCTCGTGGGTTGGTGGAGGTGGAGGTGATGTGGCACTTGGAGGATCGTCCCTGAGAGAACTCCCACCACCGGGAGACGCGACTGTCAAGACAGGGACGCCCGTCGCCCTTCTCTTACTGGAAACCAAGGCGACGCCCGAATCTTCACTGTCAGAATCTACCACCAACACCCTCTTCCCTTTGTTGGGGCGTGCTGGGGCAGGAGTCGACGCCATGGCCAATGGTACCGCGGCAATGGGAGAAGGAGAGAGGGACGGAGGAGGAGTCGGCAGGGAAGCGACGGTTGGCACGGCAGGGGCGACCGCGTCTCCACCCTCTTTGGCTGATCTTGCCTTCTTCAGGAATTTGGCAAGGGCGAGTCGCCTCGACGAAGTCATCACTGAACCTGCAGCAGCGAGAATAACAGAGCAAAGACCAATTCAGATAAAGCAGAATGGAAGTATTCATAGCCAAACACATGCAGATAACCATAGGGGCTCAAGCGAAGCAAGCGAGTTCGTATAACCACGACAACTCATGCAGTATAAACAAGCAGGGGCAAATACCGAAGTAAGTGGAGAGTCCGTGGGCGTTAAACTCATTGGCGATGAGCTTGGCAGTATCAAAGACTACCCCAAGCCCCACCAAGGCTTTGCACACGTCCCAATCAGCGGGGGCAAGCTGATCCAAAGCCAGGGCCTTCATGGTTATGGGCTTGTTCGTCCAGTATAGGGGGAAGCCTTCTAGGGCAATAGGGTCGTACTTGGTCGCACGCACTTTGAAAAATTTCCCTTTCCACCCTTTGAATGAATTTTGGAAGAGCGTGAGAATGATGCGCCCGGCGACACCAGAGAAGCTCATCCATAGGCTTTTCCCTTGTTTCTTCACTTCGAAAAAAGAAGAAAGACGTCCACGGAGGAGGGAACGCCCAAATATCCGCAGAGAATTTGAAAACCCCTTACGAAGGCCCAGCTGTTAGGGTGGAGCTGGGCGGGGGCGGTGTTGATCTCGGTGAGCAGCTCCCTCTCGAAGGAAGTGAGAGGTAGACGCAGGCCCACTCTTTTGAGTACCATTTGGTAAAGGAAGAAGAAGGGGCTTCTCCCAGTGTCCCTTGAGTCCACACAAACGGGTACCCCGGGTTTCACCCGGCATACCAAGACGTGGGAGTCGTGAGTTTTATGGAAGGCGTTGAAGTTGTAAAGCGCGGGGTCCCCCCTGTGGGCCTCCACGTCATCAACAGAGTTTAGGGTGAAGCATTCGTTGAGGAGATCGTCGGGGGCCCTGTCATACTCACCTTTATAGTAAGACCTAGGGAGCGGAGGAGGCGCGGTGGTCTTAATTTTCGCCATTGATGCAAGAGCTGAAGAGCAAAAGAGAAAAGAAAGGGTTCAGAGAAAAAGGGTTTGGAGGAGAAAAGGGGAAAAAAATGGAGGAATCCTAGGCGAACCCTACCCACACGAGAGAAAAGAGGAACGAGAAGAACGAAGAAGCACAAGAACGACATCCAAAGATATGCAATAACATAAACAGTCCCAGGCAGTTCATGCAGGAAAGGGAATCGTCAAGGAGAGGAAAAACCGTACCTTTGGGGGTCGAAGGGCGTGGAGAGCAGAAGCACGAAAGGGCAGGGGTCGCGAGAGAAGGAATTCGAAGAAGATGAACAGTAAGGAAAGGCAGAGAAAGTGGATGTAACAGTGGTTCCAAGCGCGGGGTTTGGGTAACTTAAACGTTACACTTGCAACTCAAGGAGCGTTAATTGGGGACCGTGCGATGGTGCCGCGTGTCAAAGGATTGGGCGCTCAAGGGGAGCGCAAGAGGCTCTTAAGGATGACCGCGTGATGAACCACGTGGCACGCGATTAAGCGTGGCCCCAAAAAGCGTTGCTTTCCCCGTTTCAGAGGATGTCCAATCAGCCATTAAGAGCACCCCAAGGGTTCGGAGAGTGTCACGTCAATGGTTTCGAGGTTGCCACATCAGCAAGAATGACACATCACCGGGTGCCACGTGGATGGCGTGGGCGAAGCCTTAGTCTTTTCGCTGAAGACAAGTCATCAGCTTAAGACTGGGGGGCTTGTGTACCGTCCCGTACCCGGGCGTTGACCAAGTCAAAGGTCAAAGTCAACGTCGAGGTCCAAGTCAACGTAAGGCGTCGCCTAGGTGGGGGTGACGCCAAGTGCAGGCATCGCCAAGAGGAAGCGTAGCCAAGAGAAAGCGTCGCCAAGGGAAGGCATCGCCTAGCAGGGCGTCGCCTGGCAGGGTGTCGCCAAGGTGGAATGACACAAGAGCAAGGGGACCCCAGCGCTGCTCCTCGATACCCATGTGTAGGAAAAACCATGGAGGGGGCGACGCCGTGGGAAGGCTCCAAACCCCGGATAACCAGGGAACAATGATAAAGAGAAGAGAAAGGTGGCTTCAAGGCCATAGAAATAGCGCCAGTATAGAGCAACCTGCCTCGTGAAGTGCCCCTGCCGTCCAGAAACGCCCTTGGGATAGATACGACCCAGGAGAGGGGTCATGCTCGGGGGCAGCCAGGCACAGGGCACGAGAGGAAGGTAGATACGCTCTCATAGTGAGTGACTAGAGGCTTGGGGGCATGAGTTGGCACCAAAAAAGTCACCCCTTGCACAGTTGCACTCCCAGGTAGGAGGACTCACGCGAGGAAACACCCTCAGATAGGGTAACGGTGCTGTGAGGCCCTCCACGTGTACAGCAGCCAAGTCAGGATGGAAACGCCACGTTGTCAGGTGCAAGGTAATTAAGGCTATTTAGTACATTTTTTCGTTTCGAGCGTTTAAGGTACTATAAATGCTCCTGAACGTTTCGAACGTCTTAAATGCGCTGAGCGTTTTATAATTAAATGCGCTTTAAGGCGCTTTGAAGATGGGAAGAGCTTAGAGAGAGCTGGGAATGTTGGGAACGGGGTTGGGACTTTTGGAAAACTGACCAGAAACTCTTTAGTTGCTTGCTCGAGCCTTGAGGTTACGCACAAGGGACTAGGGAAAGAGCATTGCCAAGACGAGAAATACACACTAGACACAGTTTCCTTTTTTACCACCTTCAGAGTGCCATACGCGGTGCTTAGATACGGAGGTGCATAGTGTTTTGGTGTTTCTTGCTGGCTGACTTGAGCGTCGGAGTGCAAACGGCCGCTAGGGCGCCCTTTTTGTCCTTCTTTGCAGGAATCCACAGGTAACCAGTGGGAAGGAGTCCCTAGAAGACGTCCCAAGCCAACCGGACGGAACAGGTCCAAATCTGGAACTACGCAACAAATCTGCTCGAATGCCAGCTCGAACCCATCAGCAAGGGCGTCAGCACCCACGTTCATAAGTTCGGCGTTCTCAGCTTCGAGCTCTTGCTTTGAAGTTTCCAAGGCGTTCTTCTCAGTGGTGAGGGAAGCAATGGAAGAGGCAGCTTCTTCCAATTTGCCCTTTGCTTCGGCAAGCTCGACCTTCACTGTAGAAAGCTCGCTCACTGCCTTCTCAAGTTTCTTCTCCCCATCAGTGGCCTCCTCCTTGGTAGACTTGAGATCCCCCGCTAGTTGTGAGTTCAGTTGGCGTAGGGAGGAAGACTCAGCCTCCAGGTTGATTATCTTGCTCCTTAGCTCCACCACTTCACTGTCCAGAGTATTGACAGCTTGCCCCATCAAGATCTCAGTCTTGATGGTCTCCTGGACCTGCGATAGGTACTATTTGCTGGATTTTTCCACCGTATCCCTCATCAGGGCAGCCTCAAAGTCACTCTGCAGTGACTCCTTGTCGTGCCCAAGCTCCTTGACCCTCTTCTCCAGGACCAGTTGCTAGCGGTGTTGGGTGGAAAACTCTAGGGAAAGCACTGTCTGCTTGGCCAAGTGCATGTCCACCTCTTGCCCACTCCATTCAAGAAGCTCCCGACTGCGTATGAAATGTCGAACCAAGGCAATGACTCGACTGAAGTTTTCATTGCTAGCACCAGAGCTGCTTGGCTGCAAGCTGGCCTCACCACCTTCAGCAGTAGCAGCAGAGGTTGGCGGTGGTGGTGATGCAGGAAGTCTTGGGAAACCCCCCAGTGGGCAGAATCACTCCCAGCAGGTGGAGTGGGTTGACCAATAGCTTGGCCCGCTGGGGGTGGGGGGGGAAGTGATGCTGAAGACGGAAGTTGGGGCGTTGGAGATGGTAGGCGCTGAGGGGAGCGGGAGGAAGTTGGTGCTGGGGCAGGTTAAGTAGGAAGAGGTGGGGGTGAACTGATGGATATCCACTAGGAGAGGATTTTATTAATGAAGGAAGAGGATTTTCACCTACACATTTGAAGTTCTTCCTTCTAGTTTTCTCACAAATTAAAAGAAGTCAAAGAGAAGATCAAGCCTAAAGATAAAGAAGTCTACAAACTCTCAAATAATAGGCTTCATATTAAATATCTCTCTTTATAGTTTCTTTTAAATTGTAAATAATATAGAATAATGTTTCGAAAGGTGCTTAGAGGGAAACATGAGACACCTCTTTTGTAAAATCATCTTTAGGCTTTAGTTTAGCAAATTCTAGAAGCTTGGGGAGTGAGCTTAGTAAGGGGGGTGTGATCTTAGGAGTTTTTTGGGTAGCTTAGGGAATAAGCTATGTAAATGACCAGCCCTTACTCCTATAAAAGGAGGGCTTAGGTCCTTCACAATTCAGATTGGAATTTTATAGTAGAGAGACTATACTCAAATTTGGAGAGAAATTGTGAGTTTTGAGTCTTCTTCTTCTTTGCCTTATCTTGTGAGCTATGGTGAGCTTCAAGTGGTGGCACTCCATCACTTATCTTGGTTCAAGGTTCCAAGTGGCGTGAATGGCTTCTTCAAATTCTCAAAATCCAGCAAGCATCTTCCTATAAGTGTTCTTCTTCCTTTTCTTCAATTTTTCCATTCGGTAGTTTTAATTCCTAGTGTTTTCCTTCATTTTCTACCGTTTACATTTACTTTTCTAGCTTTGTTCTTTGTTTCTTTTCGGTTCAGTAGCTAGCTTTTGAATTCTGTCCAGTTTTTAATTCTTGTTCTTCATTCCTTGTGTTTTGATTCCATTTGACAATACATGGACTTCCATATGAGTCTTGGTTGGTGCTAAGTTTTGGTGAGTTCTTGAATTAGAACATTGATCCAATTCTAAAGTAAAGTGCCTTTCAAATCCAGCTCAAGTTGCTCCTAAGAATGTCAAGAATCATGTGTTCTTGTAGTTACATTCACATCATGAACCCTCCTCGATCTGCACCACTTCGATTTCCCCAGGCCTAAGGGATGAAGCCCCCCCAACCTCTTGGTGTTTCCTATTGCGATGTATAAGAGGAGAGCCAGAACTCTCCTCCTCAGTTGAGGGGGTAGGAGCAGCAGCGGCCGCAACAGTTGCGGGAAAGGCCTTTGCTAGCCTTCTTCTCTTCTTCTCTGGCTCGGGGCCTTCTGCTGGCGCGGCTGAGAGAGGTGGAGCTGCGATGGGCTCGGTGGTAGAGGAGGAAGAACCAGTCTCCTTGGCACCCCTGGTCCGGGCAAGCTCCACTAGTGCCCTCCTCCTATCTTTCCCTGAAGTCATGTCTACATCAAGGGTAAAAAGAAGAGTTAGATGGCATAATTATGCAAGTGGATAAAATGTTATGGAAGTATGCATGAGAGTGTGCAAGTATTCTAAGAGGTGCAAGAAGAAGAGCCTACCGATGTACTTTTTCAGAGACACCACATCAAACTCGTGTTTGATGAGAAGGGCCGAGTTATATTTTGCCCCTAGGAGCAACCTACACAGCTCGCGCTCGTAGGGAGCCATGGCTTCAAGGCCCCGGGGCTTCTTAAACTCAACTCCAGGAACCCAATAAAGGGGAAACCCCTCGAGCAGCGTTGGGCTTTGCTGGGTAGCAGATATCATGTAGAACCTGCCCTTCCAATCTTTAAACGATTGCTGGTACAAGCCCAAGATCACTCGTCCAGCAACTCCATTCAGGCTGACCCAGGACCTATCCCCAGGGTTCTTCACCTCGAAGAAATGTAGGAAGACGTCTACAAAGGCGTTATGCCCAAAGTTGTTGCAGAGGATCTCGAATGCCCGTATGAAAGCCCAGGCATTGGGATGGAGTTGGCAAGGGGCGACGTTCAACTCCATCATCAGCTCCTTTTCAAAGAAGGTGAAGGGCAAGCACAGCTTCAACCTTTTGAAGATGGTGGAGTATATGAAGGTGAAGGGCACCCCATTGGTAGCCCTATCGTCCGTGCAGATTGGCATCCCTTGAGGAGGAATGCGTATACGAACGTTGAAATCATTCTCCCTGTCGATGGCGCAGGAGGGCTCATCAGGGTCGTTGCTCAGAAGGGTTTTGAGGTGGCCTTTCGGTAGTTGAGTGGAAGTTTCGGCCAGCAATGCTAGGGGAGCCCAGTCATGGACCCTGGCGTTGTCCTGATAGGAAGTTGCATCAGGTGGAGGTGACGCTGGTGCACTTGCTGAAGGCTGTGCACCAGAGGATGAGGCGACGATGCGAGCAGTTTGCTTCAAGCGAGCCATTGCGAGATAACTGCAATGGAGGAAAGCAAAAAGTCAGATGAACGGAAGAAGAGGGAATGATGAATGGTTCGGTGAAAAACAGAGGAAGGGAAGAAGAAAGAAAGGTCCAGGCGAAGAAGAGGAAGAGGGAGAAGTAGAGCGAAGTGAGAAACGCAAAAAACCCTAGCGCGGGTTGAGAAGAAGAAAAACAGAGAAGATGAATGCATGGTAGTGAAAAGGGTGAATGCAATCGGTGAAAAAAAAAATCTAAATGGATCAAGGAAGAAGAAAAGTCATACCTTTAGATGATCGCGGAAGGTCTTGAGGTAGAAAGCTTGAAGAAAGTTGGGCGCGCAGAGAGGAGATTTGAAGTAAGTCTGAGAGTTGGATTATTGAAGAAGATAATGAAACAGTGAAGGCGCACGCCTATTTGAATGAGGGAAGCATTAGCGACACTCCACGCTGGCCGTTGATGCGTCCACGTGTCGTGAGATTAAGGGAGGAAATTGTACCGTCCCGTATCCGGGCGTTGACTAAGTCAAGGTCAAAGTCAACGACTGGAGAGTTAAAGTCAACGCAAGGCGTCGCCTAGGTGGAGAGACGCCAAGTGCCAGCATCGCCAAGAGGAAGCGTCGCCAAGACAAGGCGTCGCCTAGGTGATGGCGTCGCCCAACCAGGGCGTCGCCAGATCAAACAGTACTAAAGCAAGGCAATCACCGTGTGGTTCCCCGATACCCATGGGTAGGAAAGACCATGGAGGGAGCGACGCCGTGGGAAGGCCTCAGGTCCCGATAACTCGGGGGCAGTGATAAGGAGAAGGAAAAGGTGGCTTCAAGGCCATAGTGATAGCATCAGTGTAGGGCAGCCTGACTCGTGAAGTACCCCTGTCGCCCCAGAGACGCCTTTGGGACAGATACGACCCGAGAGGAAGGTCACGCCCAGGGCAGCCGGGTGCAGGGTGCAAGAGGAAGGCAGATACGCTCTCAAAGTAAGTGACTAGATACTTGGGTGCATGAGTTGGCACCCAAAAAGTCACCCCTAGCGCAGTAGCACTCCCAAGCAGGAGGACTCACACGTAGAAACGTCCCCAGACGGGCAGAAACGCCCCCAGATGGGGTCACGGCGTCGTGAGGCCCTCCACGTGTACAACAGCCATGTCAGAATGGAAACACCCTTTAGTCAGGTGCCAGGTAATTAAAGTCATTCAATGCAGTTTCCCTTTCGAGCATTCAGGTACTACAATGGCTCCCAAGCGTTTCAACGTCTTAAATGCGCTACGTTTTCTAATTAAGTACGCTGATTGAGTGCGTTACATTTGTAACTAAAGGCGCTTTAAGGCGCTTTAATGCTTGGGTAGTTTAAATAGCGCGGAGAATGTTGGAAAGGGGGTTCGAACTTTTGGCAAATTTACCAGAACTTTCTAGTTGCTTGCTCGTGCTTCAAGGTTACGAACAAGGGATTGGGGAATATTTTTGCCTGAGAGAGAGAACACAGAAACAATACACAGTTATTTCTTACCACCTTCAGAGTGCCACACGTGGTGCTCAGAGACGGAGGTGAACAGTTTTGGTGTTTTTGCTGGCTGACTTGAGCGTCGGAGTGCAAACGGCCGCTAGGGCGCCTCTTCGTCCTCTTTTTTGCAGGTTTTCACAGATAACCAGGGGGAAGGAGACCCTAGCTGACGGTTGAGGTCGCGCACGAAGACGTCCCGGTCAACCGAACGGAACAAAAATCATAACGTTAAAAGGCAACACGTGAGGTGGCACATGATGTGGCCCCACTTGCCACGTGGACCGAGGGCGCGACCACTTAGTGTCTTCGCTGAGAACGAGTTCACAGCTCGAGACTGGGGGCTTGTGATATGGTCGGTCATCGGTAGTCGATGACGTCAGTAGCAGATAACCACGTGGACCACTCGCAGGGTGACACGTGGATGAGGTGGCAGAGAAATCAGGGAGGAGATCACCCAGAACGGTGATCGGTGGTCAGTAACCGAGTGGCCACCGACAGATCAGTTATGATCCTGTCGCCAACTCAAGCGTGGAGGAATTGCTTTGTCGTTTCCTTACCCCGCCTATGCAACTGTGCTATCCGCAAGGATGCTCTTAGAACCTTGTCCGGGAACTTCAAACGCAACCTGCAAAACACACAGACGGCGCCTCTAGCGGCCGTTTGCACTTCGACACTCAAGTTAGGTCACAGAACCACCAACAAAAAATGTCACTGAATCTCTCTCTGATTCTCTTTTTTCTCTCTCTCTCTGTGTCTGTGCCTAACAGAATTCTGTTACGCTATCCTCTGCGTGTGTCAGAATTTTGTTACGCTATTGTTCGAAAACGTACCATAATGAGTAAAAACGTGGGTCTGTGTGTGTGTCTTTCACGATGCGGAGTGCACTTTTATCTTGGTCGCGCCTCTCTCAGATGGTGACACGTGGAGGCATGTAACTCACATCTAACCGTACACGTGCCACTACCTGAAGGGCTCTAGCGCATCTCTTTGTGCGCCTAAGTTATTCCCTTGCGGAGTAACTTAGCGCGTTTCTTCCATCTGGGTGAATCGCACACTCCCAGGAGAACGCCAGGTGTGGTTGGACTAGGCACACTCACCAAGCATTGCTCTCTGCATAAACGATTTCCCCTTCACGATGTCATGCACGTAATGGGTTAAGAGAGTTGTACCGACCAGGTCATCGGGTGTGATGACGTGGACAAAAGAAAGGTAGGTAGTCAAGAAGTCGACGTAGTTGCCGTATGTAAAAGCGGCGTTCTGCAGTATAAATAATCGGTTATCGCCGAGATGTGTCACCACCAAGATGGATCATCGCCCATCGCCCAAGAGAAGCATCGCACAGAAGTAAGACGTCGCCTAAGTAAGACATCGCCTGAGTAAGGCATCGCCCGAAGAGTCAACCCGCGTGACGTAAGCATTTCACAGAGAGGGGGCCCACACGATGGGATAACCCTAAGTTGGGTGGTGGCACTGTGGGTCCCTATGCACAAAATAAATGATCAAGTCAAAAGGGCATGTGGCAATGCCCACGTGCTCACTAAAGGTATCCAGGGAAGGCTGCATGCATGACACGTGTTTAAATTAGGGTACTCGAAAAGTATGATGGCGCGATCAATACAGCGCTCAAGTTAGAGCCCAAGTGGCCATAAGGTTATACATTGCACTCCAGATAAGGGAAGTGCATGAGCCAGATACGCTAAGATCCTAAAGAGAGCGGCGCAAGGACCTTCTCCAAGGAACCCTAGATAATAGCAAGCAACGCAGAGGTAAACCCTAGTTTTTCACCTATATATAAGGCACGAATAAGCCCTAGAGAGGTACGTTTTTCATAGTTGCATGAGTTTTAACCTAGTTCTCAGATAGACATACAGAGGAAAAACCCTAATTGCTCTTGACGGCGCATCCGCTGAGAACACAAGACAATTAGGGCAACACAGTTTTAGCCATACAGTTTCAGTCATTGAGAGTATTATACAGTTTCAGTCATTGAGAGTATTATACAGTTTCTAGTTACTTTGGTGTTTCTTGCTAGCTGACTTGATCGTCGGAGTGCAAACGGCCGCGAGGGCGCCCCTTTGTTCTTCTTTTTCAGGTACACACAGACGAGGCAGAACGAAGGTGCCCTAGCTCGTTAGAACAAGCCACGCATAAAGACGACCCAGGTCAACCGGCCGTTAGGTGCAAGCTTTTCATGAGCACCCTAACAGGGATGGCCATGGACTGGTTCATCAGCCTCCCAGAGGGCCACGTCACGTCCTTCGCCCAACTTTCACAACTATTTAGAGAACAGTACCTAGCCAACAGAACTCCCGCCCCAGTCTCATACGATCTTTTCGACGTCAAGCAGTTCCAAGGCGAAACCCTAAAGGAGTACATAAGCCGCTTTGGGGCACAGGTAGTGAAAGTAGGCACCAAGGAGGAACCCATGATTGTATACGCATTCAAGAAGGGGGTGCGTCCCGGATCTTTCAGGAAAATGCTTAACCGTAGTCGCCCCAAAACCTTCGCCGAGATAAGGCGACAAGCGGTAGAACATATTGCCTCGGAAGGTAAAACGTACGAGAAATGCACAACCACTGTGCCAGCACGCCCCAAGGCACAGATACGCACGCAACCTGTTCGGGTTCACCAAGCCGTCACAGAAAGGAAACACTTTGACAGGAAACGCGCTTACGAGCCACGAAGGACCCAACCTAAGAATCGAGTAGAGGAAGGGAGAGAAGCAAGCAAGCCGCCGAGGCACAACTTCGTGATGGAGCTCAAAGATCTGATTGCGATACCCAGCATAGCCGACAGGTTGAGGCCGCCGATTAAAGCTGACAAGGTGCTGGGGCCTCGCAAGGAGTCATGGTGCAAATTCCACGAAGCATTCGGGCACCATATTAACAACTGCCTGGCGCTTGGCTATCAGTTGGATGAGCTCGTGAAGAATGGTTTCCTGAAGGATTACTTGATGGAGAAACAGGCGGGATGACCGTCAGGCTTGCAACCAGGGGGCAGTGAGGGGCAGCAGCACGAGGCGCCCGTCCTCGGTGAAATCCACACCATAGCTGGTGGGTTCTCGGGTGGCGGGTGTACGGCGTCGCAGCGTAAGAGGTATGCGAGGTCCGTAATGTCGGTGGAAGTTTTTGAGGACCATTCGCCCGATGTGGACATCACGTTCCCTAAGGAAGACCTCAGGGATGTTGTGCCGCATGACAACGATCCCATTGTGATCTCGCTCGTCACGACAGGAAGAACGGTTCATCGGGTCTTGGTCGATCAAGGGAGCTCGGCAGACGTGATGTTCTGGCCGACCTTCGAAAGGCTACAACTATCTATAGACCAGTTGAGGCCATATGGGGGCTGCTTATACGGTTTTGCGGGTGATCAAGTCGAAGTCAGGGGATACATTGAGTTAAGAACAACGTTCACAGATGGGGCCGCCTCGCGCACAGAGAAAATCAAATACCTTGTCGTGAACGCCCCCTTAGCATATAATATCCTATTGGGAAGGCCAACACTCAATAGGATAGGAGCTGTACCCTCCACGAGGCACATGAAGGTCAAATTACCTTTAATGGAAGGGGTGATCGTCACCATCCGATCCGACCAAGAGGAGGCAAAGAGATGCTACGAAAACAGCCTCAAGAACAGGCGATCAGTGGGCCATGTGATCACAACGCCATCTCTTGGTGCGGGGAATGTGCAGGAAAGCCGACGGGCTATGGATGCAGCGTCAGAGGGGACCGCCGAAGGCGACGTGGGTATGGATGTGGCATTGGAAGCAGCCACCAAGGGCGACGTAACCATGGAAGATGTCGAGCCGAAGCCTGAGAGCAACGCTGGAGTAGAGGAAGAGGAAAGCTGCCCGAAAGCCGCAAGGGAGTCAAGCATTGTGAGAGCATTGCTCGCTAGTGAGAGGAGGCCTCGCCAAGTTGGAGATTGGCTCGAGAGGGAGATCGGCGGCAAAACTTTTAAGATGGGGAAAACTTTAGACGGCGAGACACAGGAACAGATCGCCAAGGTGATAGGCAGGCATCTGGACGCGTTCGCGTGGTCTGCCTCGGATATGCCAGGAATCTACCCCGATTTTTTATGTCATCGTCTAGCAATGGACCCTCAAGTCAGACCAGTCCGACAAAGAAGAAGAAAATTCAATGAAGAAAGGAGACAGGCGATCAGAGATGAAACGCAAAAACTCCTCGAGGTGGGCCACATAAAGGAAATACAGTATCCGGAATGGCTCGCCAATGTTGTGTTGGTAAAGAAGAGCAATGGGAAATGGCGAATGTGTGTCGACTTCACAGATCTAAATAAAGCCTGTCCAAAGGATTCCTATCCTTTGCCGAGTATAGACGCCCTAGTGGACAGCGCAGCAGGGTGTAAGTTGTTGAGTTTCTTAGACGCGTTCTCGGGGTACAACCAAATTAAGATGCACCCCATGGACGAGGAAAAAACTGCCTTCATGACAGAGAAGTCGTGCTATTGCTACAAGGTGATGCCTTTTGGGCTGAAGAACGCGGGAGCCACGTACCAGAGACTGATGGATAAAGTGCTTGCACCTATGCTTGGAAGGAACGTGCAAGCTTACGTTGACGATATGGTCGTAACATCCCTGGAAAAAAACCAGCATATAGCCGACTTGGAGGAGCTGTTCGTTACGATAGCGAAATACAAACTGAAGCTGAACCTTGAGAAATGCATTTTCAGCGTGGAAGCGGGAAAGTTCTTAGGTTTTCTCTTGACCGAAAGAGGGATCGAAGCAAACCCTGACAAGTGTGCGACCATTTTGGCGATGAGGAGCCCTGCTACGGTTAAGGAGGTGCAGCAGCTCACTGGTCGGATGGCCGCCCTGTCGCTATTTATGTCTGCCAGTGGAGAGAAGGGTCACCCATATTTCCAGTGCTTGAAAAGGAACAATAGGTTTGTCTGGACGAAGGAGTGTGAAGAGGCTTTCGTAAAACTCAAAGAGTACTTGGCGAGCCCGCCGATTCTGTGCAAACCTCAAATGGGAGCGCCCCTCAGGTTATACTTCGCCGTAACCGAGAAGGCGCTAAGTGCGGTGCTCGTCCAGGACCAAGATCAAATTCAGAAACCCGTTTATTTTGTCAGCAAGGTGTTGCAGGGCCTAGAAGTGAGATATCAAGCTTTGGAGAAAGCAGCACTGGCAGTAGTGTTTTCGGCGAGGAGGTTCTAAAGAAACCAGATGTGGCTGGAAGAATGGTAAAATGGGCGGTAGAGTTGTCGGAGTTCGACATCAAGTATTAGCCCCAGGGACCGATCAAGGGACAAATCTTCGCTGACTTCGTGGTCGAACTATCTTCTGAAACAATGCAAAGCGCCGGAGATGGTTTTCGTTGGGTGCTCTCAGTGGATGGGTCCTCTAACCAGTTGGGCAGTGGGGCCGGGATAATTCTGGAAGGACCCAACGGTGTGTTAATAGAACAGTCCCTGAAGTTTGCCTTTAAAGCCAGCAATAACCAAGCGGAATATGAGGCTTTGATCGCTGGTGTCTTGTTGGCAAAGGAGATGGGAGCAAGGGTGCTGTTGGCCAAGAGCGATTCATTGTTAATCACAGGCCAAGTAACTGGCGAGTTCCAGGCTAAAGATCCGCAGATGGCAGCTTATCTGGAGTATGTGCAGGAGTTGAGGAAGTCTTTTGTTTCGTTCGAAGTAGTGCATGTGCAAAGAGAGCAGAACGCCCGAGCTGACTTGCTAGCAAAGCTCGCCAGTTCGGGCAAGGGGGGCAGGCAGAGGACCGTCATACAAGAAACCCTGAAGACACCTCGGGCGTTCGTGGCGGACCACCAAGTTCTTCAAGTCTGCAAGTCAAGGGAAAGGATGGCAAGGGGTCATAAGTCTCTATCT
Source organism: Phaseolus vulgaris (assembly GCF_000499845.2). Classification (NCBI taxonomy): domain Eukaryota; kingdom Viridiplantae; phylum Streptophyta; class Magnoliopsida; order Fabales; family Fabaceae; genus Phaseolus; species Phaseolus vulgaris. The sequence goes on from NC_023757.2 coordinate 20,021,113, forward strand.
CAGGAGACCTTGAGGATGCCAAGGGTTAGAGCGCATCCGGTGGGAGAGATAAAGATGACACAAGTTTGCGCCGTCCACGAGCCGGACACATGGATAACGCCATACCAGCGCTACATGACAAATGGCGTACTCCCAATGGACCCGACGGAAGCTAGGAAGGTAAAAAAGAACTCCAACAAGTTCACCCTCATCGATGGCGAGTTGTACAAGTTTGGGTTCACACACCCCCTTTTAGTATGTGTACATGGAGAGAGGTGCACGAGAATTATGGCCGAGCTCCATGAGGGGATTTGCGGGAGTCACGTCGGAGGTCAAGCCTTGGCGACAAGAACCATCCGTGCAGGTTATTATTGGCCGACTATGAGGGAAGACTGCAAGAGACATGCCCAACGTTGCAAGCAGTGCCAGGAGCACGCCGATTGGCACAAGGCGCCTCCGGAAGAGTTAAAATCAATCTACAGTCCCTGGCCTTTCCACACGTGGGGAATCGATATCCTGGGACCCTTCCCATTGGCGATTAGGCAGATGAAGTATTTGGTTGTGGCAGTCGAATACTTCACGAAGTGGATTGAAGCAGAACCAGTAGCCCAGATCACCGCGCACAAAATTCAGAATTTCGTATGGAAGAATATTGTGTGTCGTTTCGGTGTGCCCAAGCGTTTGGTATCGGATAACGGGACTCAGTTCGCAAGTCACCTGCTGAAAAAGCTGTGCGAGGATGTTGGAACTCAACAGGTTTTCGCTTATGTGGAACACCCACAAACGAATGGGCAGGTGGAGTCGGCTAATCGAGTTTTCTTAAGAGGTTTGAAGAGGAGATTGGAGAAGGCCAAAGGATCTTGGGCTGAGGAAGTTCCCCGTATAATATGGGCATATCATACCACTGAACAGTCAGGAACCCACGAAACCCCGTTTAGCTTGGTGTACGGGTGCGATGTGATGATCCCAATTGAAATCCAGGAAAGCTCGCCGAGATTCCAGAACTTCGTGGCAGAAGACTCGAATGCAGAAAGGAGGATGAACTTAGATTTGTTGGATGAGGTCAGGGAGGAGGCAAGGGTAAAGGCTGAAGCAATAAAGAGAAGAGTCGAGCGCAAGTACAATTCTAGGGCAAGGCCAAGACAGTTCAGAGATGGCGACCTGGTAATGAGGAAGGCCCACCCGTACGAGATGCAGAATAAATTGTCACCCAAATGGACAGGACCGTTTAGAATAACTGAAGCACTCGGGAACGGCGCCTACCGTTTGGAAACATTGGAGGGAGGGGCGATTCCTCGCACTTGGAATGCTACTCATCTCAAGTTTTATTACAGTTGAAGCATTGTAAGTAGTAGTTAACTCGAACAGTTAAGTGAAAACAGTTTTTCAAGGTGGCGCTCTTTTTCCCTAAGAAGGGTTTTTTAATGAGGCCACCCAATAAAGAAAAGTTCGAGTTTATCAAGTTTTCCCAGTTATTGAGTTTGCATGGTTATCATTTTAAATTTTAAAAACAAAAGACTTAGTCGTCCTTGTGTAATTTAGGGCAGATTCAAATCGCATGCATAAAGTTTTTAAACTCCTCATCACTGCTTGGCGATCGGAGGCGCTAGTATAAAGTTTTAAGCCCTCATCGCCATTTGGCAATCGGAGGTAAAGGTCAAGTTTTAAGTCCTCATCGCCGCTTGGCGATTGGAGGCACAAGTCAGGTTTTAAGTCCTCATCGCCGCTTGGCGATTGGAGGCACAAGTCACCATGTTGTCCATCGCCAGATGATGGCACAGGAAGTCGGGATCAATCCCGGGCATGTCCGAGGCGGACCATGCAAACGCGTCCAGATGCCGCTCAATCACCTTGGCGATCTGGTCCTGGAGACCGACTTCCAGAGATCTTCCCAGTTTGAAGATTTTCCCTCCGATCTCCTTTTCGAGCCACTGCTCGACAGGTTTGGGCCTGGATTCTCTGGCGATCACCGCCCTGGCGATTCCCTGTTCCCTTGCTTCCTCAGGGCGATTCCGCGCCTCTTCTTCCTCCAGGCCAGCATTCCTCTCCCCCAGCTCAGCATCTACCATCTCGACATCCCTTCCGGCGGCCTCCTCTGTTACCGGTGGTCTGGGCTTCACACCGGGAGGCGGGGTGGTCGTTACATAGCTCACGGACCTTTTGTTTTTCAGGCTATTCTCATAGCACCTTTTTGCTTCCTTCTGGTCCGACTTGATCGTGATCACCACCCCTTCCATGGACGGCAGCTTCACCTTCATATGCCGAGTTGATGGAATCGCGCCTATCCTGTTAAGAGTGGGCCTTCCCAACAGGATGTTATATGCTGAAGGGGCGTTTACGATGAGGTACTTGATTTTCTCCGTCCTCGACCCAGCCTCATCGGTAAACGTAGTTCTTAGCTCAATGTACCCCCTGACCTCCACCCGGTCGCCAGCGAACCCATACAAGCACCCTCCATAGGGCCTTAGCTGGTCAAGGGGCAATTCCAGCTGCGTGAAAGTCGGCCAGAACATCACGTCTGCCGAGCTTCCTTGGTCCACCAGAACTCTGTGGACCTTCCTTCCCGCCGTGATCAACGAAATGACGATGGGATCGTTGTCATGAGGCACAACGTCCCGAAGATCCTGCTTGGTGAACGTAATGTCCACTTCCGGCGAGTGATCTTCAAACATGTCCACCGACATCACCGATCGCGCATACTTTTTCCTCTGCGATGCGGTGCATCCACCACCTGAGAAACCCCCAGCAATGGTGTGGATTTCCCCATGGATGGGCATCTCGTGTTGTTGGGCTTCTCCACCTGCCGGCTGGGAACTCGACGCCCCTCCGGTCCTTCTGTCCAGCAGATAGTCGTTTAGGAACCCGCTCTTAACCAGATCGTCGAGCTGGTATCCTAAAGACAAACACGAGTCCAGGTTGTGGCCAAAGCACTGGTGGAACTCGCACCAAACGTCCGGCTTTGATCCCAGCACCTTGTCGCCCACCTTCTCGGGCGCCTTCAATCTGGCAGATATGTTAGGGATAGCGATCAGGTCCGCTAGTCCCATGACGAATTGGTGCTTAGGCGGGCGATTGTACTCTCGGCGTGCTGGCTGTTGGCGTGCTGGTGGTTGGCGTGTTTGACTTCTTCCCTTATTTCTCCTATCGTAAGGATAGCGAGTCCTTTGGTCTTTCCTCGCTGCCGCCGCCGTCTCCAGCACCCTCTGCGGCTGGATCCTGGTCTGGGCGCGTGGTCTGGCGGGAGCCACGCTGCCTCTCTTCTCGGCGACTTCGCTCTCGTCGGCGATGTTGGCCACCGCAAGTCGCCTGACTTCAGCAAACGTCGCTGGATGAGCCCTGATCAAGGCCTCGCAGAATGGCCCTGGCTGCACGCCCTTCTTGAAGGCATAGACCAGCATTTCTTCATCCTTGGCTGGCGACCTGACCATTTGCGCGCCGAAGCGATTGAGGTAGTCTCTGAGGGACTCCCCATGGTACTGCCTTATATCAAACAGATCATAGGACACCCTCGGCGGTGCCTTATTCACGATATACTGCTCGACAAAGATTTTCGAGAATTGTTGAAAATTAGTTATGTGGCCATTAGGCAGGCTCACAAACCACTCCATCGCCGTTCCCTGGAGCGTGCTCACGAACATCTTGCAGTAGACGGCGTCTGACCCTCCCGACAACATCATCTGTGTGTGGAACGTGGTCAGATGAGCCTCTGGATCCTCCACGCCGGTAAAAACAGCTTTAACCGGAACCACGCTCGTGGGAATTGGCGTGTCGGTGATCGCCTGAATGAAGGGCATTGGGAAAACACGAGGCGGCGTCGACGGTGCCACCTCTTCAGCTGAAGAACGACCCTGCTGCTCCTGAAGAGCTCGACGCAGCTCCTCAGCCACCTTGCTGAGCTCCTCATTCCTGGCGCGAGAGGCGACCAGGTCCTCATGTATCCTTGCCTGCTCGACGCGCGAGGCTTCTACAGTGGCCTGCAACGAGCACATCATCTCTGCCATCTGCGCCATGGTCATGGCGGTGTCGCCTTCAGCAGCGACAGGAGCCACGGGACTTGAGCGATTGCTTCTCATCTTTCTCATTAACTTCAGCGAACCACAGAAATACAGCAAATAACACTTCGAAGAAGATCGCAGCTTCACCAAAAACCACCGTTTCCGCGCGAACCAAACAACCAAACGAAAGAACTCGAATCCACCGATCGAAAAGCCAAACAAATGGTTTAAAACGCAAACTTCACCGAACGAAACTCAAAGAAACCAAGAACGACGGTTGCACCAGCACACAACCACTCCGAAAACCTCGAAAACTTCCACGAACTCACGCTGTGGATGGGAGCAAGCTTTACACGGCCCCACGGTGGGCGCCTGATGATCCTGCCTGTTGACCGGAGCGCTGGAGAATGCCTCGTCAAAGGATCGACGTGCGCGCCGCCTCTCACCTCCGTTCCTCCTCTGGATCTATCTCAAGAACCTGCAAAGAAACAATACGGCGCCGCTGCGGCCGATCGCACTCCGACGCTCAAGTCAGTGACGGTATCACCAAATACTAAGAACGAGAACCGTGCAAAAACTCTCTCACAAAACAGCTCTGTCACTCGCAAGCGTAAAGTGTATGAACTGAACGTGCGTACCTCAGAAAGTTCGTTAAGAGCTCTTATATACCTGGTGATTTTCTCTCTCCTGGCAGTTACAGACTTGGACACGTGGCTCGTATCCAACTGTACACGTGCCATCATCTGGAGGCTCCCTGACTTGGCGCTGCTTCTACTCTCATTTTGGCTAAGTTACCTATGCATGGTACTGCCCAGTGCATAGCCAACTTAGGAGTGCGATCCCTACTGAAACTGGCGAGTTAGGGTCTTCATACACCTTCCCTGTGGTCTCGCCGGCCGCCTTCATAATCTGCTTCTCCTTTATCTTCGGCGATGTGTTTGTTCTGGCGATCTCCGACTGCTTGGTCGCCTGAGTCTGCATCTGGCGACTTCATCCTCAATCTGGCGATCGCCTATTCTGGTAAGCTGGAGATCGGAACACGCTAACTCAACAATCGGCGACTACACGTGCCTCCCGACTTCCTTCCTAACTGCCAAACTGGCGCCTTGCCAACACGCCTACACTGTAGCAGGGTGCCACGTCATCACACCCGACCACCAGGGCGGTACAAAAAGACTTAGTCGTCCTTGTGTAATTTAGGGCAGATTCAAATCGCATGCATAAAGTTTTTAAACTCCTCATCACTGCTTGGCGATCGGAGGCGCTAGTATAAAGTTTTAAGCCCTCATCGCCAGTTGGCAATCGGAGGTAAAGGTCAAGTTTTAAGTCCTCATCGCCGCTTGGCGATTGGAGGCACAAGTCAGGTTTTAAGTCCTCATCGCCGCTTGGCGATTGGAGGCACAAGTCAAGTTTTAAGTCCTCATCGTCGCTTGGCGATTGGAGGCACGAGTCAAGTTTTAAGTCCTCATCGCCACTCGGCGATTGGAGGCACAAATTAAGTTTTTAAGTCCTCATCGCCACCTAGCGATCGGAGGCACAAGTATAAAGTTTTTAAGTTCCTATCGCCGCCTGACAATCGGAGGTGAATGTTAAGTTTTAAGTCCTACTCGCCTAAAGCGAGTATAGGCGAGAACGGATTAAGAAGTCATACTCGCCAAGAACGAGTATAGGCGAGAGTTCAGAGCAAGATGACAGATATGTACAGTATGAGTTAAAATCCGGGCGCCTAGTCCTTGAGCAGGGGTTAAGGGATTCCTTCGGGACGCCCCCTCCTCAAGTATGAATAGCTAGCCCCGGTACCAGATAACAGTTAAAACCCGGGCGCCTAGTCCTTGAGCAGGGGTTAAAGGATTCCTTCGGGACGCCCCCTCCTCAAGTATGAATAGGTAGCCCCGGTACCAGATGAGTTCAAATCCGGGCGCCTAGTCCTTGAGCAGGGGTTAAAGGATTCCTTCGGTACGCCCCCTCCTCGAGTATGAATAGCTAGCCCCGGTACCAGATGAGTTCAAATCCGAGCGCCTAGTCCTTGAGCAAGGGTTAAAGGATTCCTTCGGGACGCCCCCTCCTCAAGTATGAATAGCTAGCCCCGGTACCAGATGAGTTCAAATCCGGGCGCCTAGTCTTTGAGCAGGGGTTAAGGGATTCCTGCGGGACGCCCCCTCCTCAAGTATGAATAGCTAGCCCCGGTACCAGAGAAAGTCCTCCTCACCCTCGAGTGAGTTCAGGCAAGATGAGATTAAAAGTCCTCAGTGCATCTAGGGAAAGGGTAGCCCCTGGGCAAGTTGAGGCACCAGATAAAGTCCTTCTCACCTCAGAGTGAGTTCAGGCAAGAACAGAATACAAGACCTCTTTGCTTAAGCAAATTGAGGCAAGTTCGAAAGTCCTCAGTACAGAATCAGGCCAGCCCAATTTAGGCGATGACCTGGAAATACACATGTCACTTGGCAGATCAGGCAAGCGAGATTTCAGATACTAAAAATGACTATCGCCTACTGCTCAGTAAGTAATTTCGTGTCAAATGTTATTGCTATAGACTAACCGTTTGTTTAAAATAAGTTGATTGCCATAAAATTAAGCATCAGTTTGCGCTAAGTTAATTGGGTTAAGTGAGAGCCCACCAAATAATCAAGCGATCACACAACAGATAAAAGATAAACCATGTGCATATGTTAACACGGTCCGAATAAAAGAAGTCATTACAAACAGATTCGTTGCACATAGACAGAGGTCGAATATGTAAGTCTTTCAGAATGTTTCTAAACAAAACGTCAAATGAAAACGTTAATCTGAGGGAACGATTTTGCCGTCTATCACTTCATGGCAAATTGAGAACTGGGAGAGGTCCAAGTCGGGGTAAGCACAAGCGAACTGCTCCAAAGCCGCGCCGAACCCGGAAGTCAGAACGTTTGCGGCGCCGAGGTCGAGTTCTTCACTTTGTTTCTTCAGCTTTTCGTTCTCCTCAAGCACCTGGGCAAGCTTTGCTGCAGATTCGTTCAGCTCCTTATCTTTCTCGCTCAGTTCCTTGGCCTTTTGATCCATGTCAGCTTTGATTTTACCCAGCAGATCCTCCCTCTCAATTGACTTGGCCTCGAGCTCATCCGCGTAGGCCCCTTTGGCCTTGAGAGTCTCCTCCAGGTCCGCTATCTTCTCCTGCCGATGCACGAGTCTGCCCTCGAGTTCGGTGACCTCTAAGAGTTTGGCGTTGAGCTTTTGGTTTAGTTCAGCGCTGTTTTTACGTTCGCTCCGCAACTCTTCCTTCAAAGCATTCTCTAACCGCGAAAACTCCAATCCCCGCATCGTAAGATCACGCTTAAGTTGTTGGACTTGGTCCTTCGCAACACTGGCTTCAGATTCATACTGGCTTAAGGAGTCCTTTAAAGCCTTGCCCATCATCTGGTAAAGGCGTTTCTCTATGCACTCGGTGGTCAGGGGAACATCAGGACATGGCGGCGACACGTCTGGCTCCACTACAGGCTGGGGAGACCACTGAATATCCGCAGTCTGCTCCAGAACGCCTCCAGCAGCTGAGGTGTTTGATGGTAGAGCATCCCCAGCGCTCTCAAAGGGTGTAGAGACGCTGGGGGGATTCTCTGCATAATCTGGGCCCGTACTCTCGTTTGCAGGTAGCTCGGTGACGGTTGCCCTGTTCCTTTTACAGATAAGTCCATCTTCAGTGCTCTCGTCATCCTCCTCATTCGACACCATTGTGGGGTTCTTCCTCTTGGCCCTCTTTGGCGGCAGCTTCTTTCTCGCAGGGACGGGAGGGGCGATAAGGGAAGATGAGCCCACGGGAGGAAGCTCGCCCCGGGCAACAGCGGCTTCCGCTACAAAATTCGGGACGGTTTGAGAACCCGTAGCGAGTTTGTGGCGTTTGACTATAGAACGCAGTCTAGCCATATGATCTTTTCCCAGCATTGTGTCTGCACGAAGTGATCAATATTCACAAATCAATCCAATTACAGATACAGGTAACTAGCAGTGCAAGGGTAAGCGCAGGACAGTGTAATGCGAACAAATTTGATAAAGAAGTAAAACAGACTTAGCACAGGAAGAAAAATCCAGGTGGAGTGGAGGTAGAGACCTATGTAAAAGTCTAGTTGATCCTCACAGAATTCGAACTTGATGATTGAGGAGGTGGGTAAGGTAGTATTGGTGGAGGCAACTTCCTTCCAGAAGTTGCACAAGTCTCTATCGAGCTCCCCCATCTTCTCTGGACTCCTAGCTTTCTGAAAATGATCCTGGGAATCCTTTTTTCGCTTGTCAACCCAGTACAAGGGGAACCCATCGAGAAGTGTGGGACTCTGATCATTACAGCAAACACGAACGAACTTACCCTTCCAATCTTTATAAGATTGTTGGAAGATATAAGATTGTTTATAAGATTGTCGGTCAGGAGCTCCCTCTCAAAGCGAGTAAAGGGGAACCTGAGCTTAACCTTCATAAACACGGTTGCATAAACAAAGCAGAAAGGGTGGCCATCGTTGCCATTGTTATCAGTACAAACAGGTTCCCCGGGAGGACAAGGACGAATAACAACCTTGTCGTCATGCTCCTTATGGAATGTGAGCTGGGTCTTATCTCTCAAGCGAAGAATATCGGCCTCAGAATTAATCAGGGATGTCTCGTTCAGCAGAGCTGGAGGAGCCCATGAGTACAACAGTTTGTAATCAGGAATGGGGCGGGCGGTGGCGCTAGTTTGTGGGGGAGTTGATTGCGATTGGTTGGGACAAGAGGGCGCAGGCCTCTGAGCCCGGTTTGAAAGGATGCCAGGATCTCTAGGTGGGTTACGAGACGTGGAGGGGTTTCCTGACGAAGGTTGTTTGCGAGGTTTTGAAGGAGGGTTTCGAGAGGGGGCAGGGGTGGCACCTGTACGAGCCATCGAGAACTGCAAGAAAGACGAAAGGAAAGTAAGAAAAGGAAAGCGGAGGGTCGCTAAAAAGAATGATTCGATTCGAAAAATAGGAAGGGAAATCAGCATGAACAATGAGGGTCGTAGGAAGGGAAAGAAAAACCTAAAACGCAGGAAAAAAGCAAAACAGAGAACAAACAGCCCACAACGTATGCGTCAAGCAGTTAAGGGATGATGCAAGTCGATCAAAATGCAGTGAGCACCAACAAAGTGATAAAAGGCTTACCTTTTTTATGATCGAGGGAGCGTGCGAGGAAATGATTATTAGGGAAACGAAGCGTTCACCAGAGCGTATTGAAAGTTTGAAAGTAAAGCAAGAAGATAATGTAACAGTGGAGTGGCGCGAGAAGTTTAGAGTTTCGAAGGTTACGGGAAGCGCAAATGACACGAAATAACAACCATCGATGAATCCACGTGTCATTTGATGGGAGGGGGTTGGTGAAGTGTCAAATCAGTAACTGGCGTGCGCATTAGCGCGCGAAGCCACGTAGATCGCCGAAGTTTAAACTTATCCTCCCCGAGTCACCAAGGGCGATGACGTGATCAGGTAGTGCAAAGGGGCGGTCTGCAAAATGTACATGACCGCCGACGGGGTCGTCGTCAAATGAAAGACTAGGTGGTCTGACATCGCTACAAGCAGTATGTCGCCAACCATCCCAATGAGCTCGGGCGCGATAATGCTGAAGGTTCAAATAGGAAAGCTCAAACGGAAAGGCATCCCTCACAAAAGCGAAGGCCGAGCAGAGCCATAAACAAGGCAACCAGAAACAGGATGTTTAAGGAATGGGAAACAAACAAATGCTATCTAAGAAATTCACGCCGAGCGTAAAGGCAATATCGGAGTGACGTGCGCGGCATGGCAAAAAACACAAGCATGCAAGATAATTTGAACAACATTCGACATAAAGAAAAGTGTAGAACCAATGTTAGGGTTACAGACGAAGTTTGTAACATTTGCGAAATGGAATTGTAGTCCTATACACATCCTAATATCTGCACAAAAAGCAAGAACACATCACTCATCAGTGGCCCCAGGCTTCGAGCAATACTACGAAAAGGCCCCGTCTCCGAACCGCAAAGCCCGAGTCAGAAGCGTCCTCTGATGATCGTTGATCTTTGAACCTACGTGAAAGAAAGGAGTAAAGTATAGTAAGAGACATACGTGAAACAAAGTATTTCTAAGCGAAATCATACAAGAGATCCAACAAGAAGTGGGAAGGTCATGAGAAAAGCCTCACGCACATATATATCTTTCCAGAAGCTCGGCATTATACTCCAAGCTTATTAAAGCAGCCGCATCAAATCCTCTTACACCCGCCAGGATCTTGCAAGCTTCCTGATCCCTTGAAGACAGTTTCTTAAGGGGTTTAGATTTCAAGGCTCTGGCGTCCTTTGTCCAGTACAAAGGAAAGTCGTCCAGGGAAAAAGGCACCAAGCTGGAACAGCATACCACAGGCTATGGATGGACTTCAAGTCCTCGGGAGGTGCCTTATGCCAGTCTGCGTGAAGTTGACATTGTTTGCAACGCTGAGCATACCTCACGCAGTCTTCCTTCAGCGTTGGCCAGTAGTACCCCGCGCGGAGGATCCTACTTGCCAAAGCGCGGCCACCTACATGACTTCCGCATACCCCCTCGTGTAGCTCTGACATAAGTCTAGTGCATTGCTCGCCATACACGCAGATCTGCACAGGATGAGAAAACCCAAATCTAAACAGGTTCCCATCAATCAAAGTAAATTTACTCGAGCTCCTATTTATTCTTTTTGCCTCTGTCGGGTCAAGTGGGAGTACACCATCTTCTAAGTACAACTGGTAGGGTGTTATCCACGTGTCGGGCTCCCTAACAGCGCAGACTTCCATCGCCTCATCGGTCTTTGTCGGTCGCTATCTAACCCTCGGCGCTTTCAACGTCTCCTGAGTCAGTGAACGATGACCGATCGTCAGACGCTCCATCGATTTGTACACTTGAAGTACCTGATTGTCTGACACCAACACTCGCGGTACCTTCAAGGTCTCCTGAATGACGGTCCTCTGTTTTCCCCCCTTGCCTGAGCTGGCCAGCTTGGCAAGCAGGTCTGCTCTGGCATTTTGCTCTCTCGGCACATGAACTAGTTCAAACTCGGTGAAGGACGTCTTCAGGAGCAGTACGTATCCCAGGTAAGCTGCCATCTGGGGATCTTTCGCCTGGAACTCCCCTGTAACTTGCCCGGTGACTAGCAAAGAGTCACTCTTAGCAACCAGACTTCTTGCTCCCATTTCTCTTACTAGCAACATTCCTGCGATCAGGGCTTCATACTCCACCTGATTGTTGCTAGCCTTGAAGGCAAAGCGGAGGGACTGCTCGATCAGCACTCCGTTCGGGCCTTCCAAAATGACCCCAACGCCGCTCCCCTGCTGATTAGAGGAGCCATCCACTAATAATACCCATCGGAAGTCTAAACCTTCTGAAGGTGCCGCGACCGACGACAGCTCGACCACAAAGTCGGCGAACACTTGCCCCTTTATCGGTCCTCGAGGCTCGTACTGAATGTCGAACTCTGACAATTCCACCGCCCACTTGACCATCCTTCCCGCTACGTCTGGTTTCTTTAGCACCTTTTGGATGGGCAAATCTGTCATTACCACTACTGTGAAGCTGTGGAAATAATGTCTGAGTCTTCTCGCTGAAAATACCACCGCCAGGGCAGCCTTCTCGAGGGCTTGGTACCTTGTTTCAGAGCCTTGCAGTACCTTACTCACAAAGTACACAGGCTTCTGAACCTGATCTTGCTCTTGCACCAGGACTGAACTGACTGCTCTCTCCGTCACAGAAAAGTATAGACGAAGAGGGGTGCCCACTTGTGGTTTACGCAATACCGGTGGGCTTGCCAGGTACTCCTTCAACTTGATGAAGGCCTCCTCGCACTCCTGTGTCCAAAGGAATCTGCTGTTGTGCTTAAGACACTGGAAGTACGGATGACCTTTCTCCGCTCCAGCGAACATAAACCGGGATAATGCTGCCAACCGACCGGTGAGTTGCTGCACCTCCTTCACCATCGTTGGACTCCTCATCTCCGCGATTGCTGCGCACTTCTCTGGATTAGCTTCGATTTCGCGCTCTATCAAGAGGAAACCCAAGAACTTCCCAGCCTCCACACCAAAAATACATTTCTCAGGGTTGAGCTTCAACCTGTACTTGGCGATGGTGGTGAATAATTCCTCCAAATCTGCCACATGATGCTCCTTCTCTCGGGATGTGACCACCATGTCATCTACATATGCATGCACGTTCCTTCCAAGCATGGGCGAGAGCACCCTATCCATAAGTCGCTGGTAGGTAGCTGACACTGCCAACCAAAGGAGAAAGGCATTAATCTTTGAGCTCGGTGATTGGGTTTGGCTTCATTTGAGAAAGGATAGATTTCCTTCTCTAAGGAAGTCCAAACTTATGCCTCGTGGTGATGGCCCTTTCCAAGTCATCAAGAGGATTAATGATAATGCCTATGAGTTAGATATGCCCTCTACTTATCTTGGTAGTAATTCTTTCAATGTTACTGATCTCACTCCTTTTGCTGCAGGTTTCCCAAATTCGTGGACGAATTCTCTCCAACCCGGGGAGCATGATGGAAACCAAGTAGAGGATGCTCTAGGCCATGAAGACCAAGCCCAACAAGGGGCCCAAGCCCATCAAGGGGTCCAAGCCCAACAAGGGGCCCAAGCCCAACGAATTACTAGGAGCATGGCAAGAGCTTTGGGACAAGAGTATAATAAAATGGCTCTTCTTATTTCTTTTATAGAATAGGGGTGTGAATGTAATAAAAAGGTGTAAGTAGTAAGGGAGTCTAGTGGGGAGTGTAGATAGGAGCCTAGGGGGTGCCAAACCGAATTTCATTGCATTTGTGTGCCATTTAGCTTGCATTTTCAGCACCTCTAGGCTATAAATAAAGGTGCTTAGCTTGTACAATTCAGATTGGAATTTTATAGTAGAGAGACTATACTCAATTTGGGAGAGAATTTGTGAGTTTTGAGTCTTCCTCTTCTTTGCCTTATCTTGTGAGCTATGGTGAGCTTCAAGTGGTGGCACTCCATCACTTATCTTGGTTCAAGGTTCCAAGTGGCGTGAATGGCTTCTTCCAATTCTCAAAATCCAGCAAGCATCTTATTCTATAAGTGTTCTTCTTCCCTTTTCTTCAATTTTCCATTCGGTAGTTTTGATTCCTAGAGTTTACTTCTTTTTCTACCGTTTATTTTGTGTTTCCAGCATTGTGTTCTTAATTCTGTTTTGGTTCAGTAGCTATCATTTAAATTCTGTCCAGTTTTAATTCTTGTTCTTCTTTCCTTTTGTTTTGATTCAATTTGACAATACATGGACTTCAATATGAGTCTTGGTTGGTGCTTAGTTTTGGTGAGTTCTTGAATTTAGAACATTGATCCAATTCTAAAGTAGAGTGCCTTTTAAATCCAGCTCAAGTTGTTCCTAAGAATGTCAAGAATCATGTGTTCTTGTAGTTACATTCACATCAGTAGCCCCCGCATTCTTCAGCTCGAACGGCATTACCTTGTAGCAGTAGCAAGACCGTTCAGTCATGAATGCGGTCTTGCATTCATCCCTGGGGTGCATTCTGATCTGGTTGTATCCTGAGAATGCATCCAAGAAGTTGAGTAGTGTACCGTCCCGTATCCGGTGCGTTGACTAAGTCAAAGTCAAAGTCAACGGCTGGAGAGTCAAAGTCAACCCAAGGCGTCGCCTAGGTGGAGAGACGCCAAGAGGAAGCGTCGCCAAGGCAAGGCGTCGCCTAGGTAAAGGCGTCGCCCAACCAGGGCGTCGCCAGATCAAACAGTGCTGAAGCAAGGCAATCACGGTGCGCTTCCCCGATACCCATGGGTAGGAAAGACCATGGAGGGAGCGACGCCGTGGGAAGGCCTCAGGTCCCAATAGCACGGGGCAGCGATAAAGAGAAGGAAAAGGTGGCTTCAAGGCCATAGTAATAGTACCAGTGAAGGGCAGCCTGACTCGTGAAGTGCTCCTGCCGCCCCAGAGACGCCTGTGGGGCAGATACGACTCAAGAGGAAGGTCACGCCCAGGGGAGCCGGGTGCAGGGTACAAGAGGAAGGCAGAGACGCTCTCAAAGTAAGTGACTAGATACTTGGGTGCATGAGTTGGCACCCAAAAAGTCACCCCTAGCGCAGTAGCACTCCCAAGCAGGAGGACTCACACGTAGAGACGTCCCCAGATGGGCAGAAACGCCCCCAGATGGGGTCATGGCGTCGTGAGGCCCTCCACGTGTACGACAGCCATACCAGAATAGAAACACCCTTTAGTCAGGTGCCAGGTAATTAAAAGTCATTCAATACAGTTTCCCTTTCGAGCATTCAGGTACTATAATGGCTCTCGAGCGTTTCAACGTCTTAAATGCGCTACATTTTCTAATTAAGCGCTTTAATGAGTGCGTTACGTTTGTGATTAAAAGCGCTTTAAGGCGCTTTAAATGCTGGGGTAGTTTAAATAGCGCAGAGAATGTTGGAAAGAGGGTTGGAACTTTCTGCCAATTTACCAGAGCTCTCTAGTTACTTGCTCGTGCTTCATTAGTTACGAACAAGGGACTGGGGAATATTTTTGCCTGAAAGAGAGTACACAGTTATCCTTTACCACCTTCAGAGTGCCATACGCGGTGCTCAGAGACGGAGGTGAACAGTTTTGGTGTTTCTTGCTGGCTGACTTGAGCATCGGAGTGCAAACGGCCGCCAGGGCGCCTCTTTGTCCTCTTTTTTGCAGGAATCCACAGGCAATCAGTGGGAAGGAGTCCCTAGCTGACGGTTGAGGTCGCGCACGAAGACGTCCCGGTCAACCGGACGGAACATTTGGCGCCCACCGTGGGGCCGATATAAAACATCAGTCCCATCACAAGTTCGAGGAAATCTACTAAGTGACAGTAACGTTGAAGGAGGTTGGAGTGACAATGGCCCCCACCAGACGTCGCACAGCACGCGCAGCCCCAGTAGAATTATCCATGCAGCAGGTCCTGGAGATAATGTGGGGGTTGTAGCAGGACATGGCGGATTCGAAAATGGAACAGGAACGCATGCAGGCAGACCTTGATGCCTCGCATGAGCGGAACGAAGAGCTCCACCGTGTGAATGAGGAGTTGCGCCAGGGCCTGAGAAACGATCGGAGGCGGCCTGGGCATGACGAGATGGAGAACCATTCCCCACCAAGGGAGTTTTCCACTCCTTTCTCACAGGAGATCCTAGACGCAGCGATCCCGAACACGTTCGCGGGATCCAAGGTGATCTTCACCGGGATGGAGGACCCAGAGACGCACCTTGCTGCATTTCACACGCAGATGGTCCTGATAGGCGGTTCTGATGCTGCCAAGTGCAAGCTCTTCATGAGCACCCTTACCGGGATGGCTATGGATTGGTTCATTAGCCTCCCAGAGGGTCATATCACATCTTTCCGCCAATTGTCGCGATTGTTCAGAGAATAGTACTTAGCCAACAAGGCCCCGCCGCCGGTCTCCTACGATCTGTTTGATGTGAAGCAGTATCAGGGGGAGACTCTGAAGGAGTATATCAATCGCTTCGGGGCCCAGGTCGTGAAGGTTGGTACAACAGAGGAGCCTATGATCGTGTACGCATTTGTGAAAGGCATATGCCCCGGCCCCTTTGGAGAATCTATTATCCACAATCGCCCTAGGACTTTCGTTGAACTACGGCGTAGGGCGGTAGAGCATATTGCTTTTGAAGGGGAGGTATGTGTGAAGCGCACCAGCGCCGTGCCCTCACGCCCGTGGGGACCGGCGCGAGTTCAACCCGTCAGAGTCAATGAGACCACGACAGGGAGAAAGAAGCCAGAGGCGAGACGCCCCTACGAGGCCAGAAAGCCCCAGCCCCGGGGTCCAGCAAGAGGCGAACGCCCCGCCAAAGAAAGAGCAAGACCGGCGAGGTACAACTTCGTGGTTGAGTTGAAGGATTTAATCACCGTGCCTAACATAGCTAAGAGGCTGAGGCGACCGGCGAAGACCGACAAGGTGTTAGGGCCTCGTAAAGACTCTTGGTGCGAATTCCACGAGGCTTTCGGGCACCAAATTGATAATTGCCTGTCGTTGGGCTACCAGCTAGATGAGCTGTTGAGGACTGGGTTTTTGAAAGACTATGTCGCAGATCCCACAACGACCGCCACCTTGCCGCCGCCGGCGGAAGAACCAGCACACGAGATGCCTGTGCTTGGCGAGGTCCACCCCATTGCTGGAGGTTTTTCCGGCGGGGGACCCACCGCCTCCCAGCGGAAGAAATACGCGAGGGGGGTGAATTCGATTGAGGAGAGGCTCTCAGGGGAGCCGTGGGAGTCGGATATCGTGTTCACGAGAAGAGACCTCTGAGATGTGGTACCCCACGACAACGACCCCGTTGTCATCTCAGTCGTCACAGCCGGAAGGAAGGTGCACAGAGTGCTTGTCGACCAAGGGAGTTCGGCAGACGTCATGTTTCTATCGACCTTTAACAAGTTACGGCTGTCCCCCGATCTGTTGAGTCCCTATACGGGGTGCCTGTATGGGTTCGGGGATAACCAGGTAGAAGTTCGGGGGTACCTGGAGTTGAGGACTACGTTCACAGACGGAGAGGCCTCCCGCACCGAGAGCGTCCGGTACCTCGTCGTGAACGCTAATTTCGCCTACAATATTTTGCTGCGCAGACCGGCGTTAAACCGTCCTCCACCCGTCACATGAAGATGAAGCTGCCGGACCTAAGTGGCCGGGTGATAGTCATCAGGTCAGACCAGGAGGAGGCGAGGAAATGCTATGAAAACAGCCTGAAAACGAAGAGAGGCGTATTCATGGTGTATGAATGTGCGCCGAGCGCGGACGCGACGATGATTGAGGCGACGCCCGCTGGGCTGACGCCTGAAGAGGCCATCGTGGAGAGCGCGATGCCCGAAGCAGATGTGCCAATGGAGGAAGGCCCTGACGACGCGGCGCCCGTGGAAGAGGCGACGCCCGTGGAAGAGGCGGCGCCCGTGGAAGAGGCAGCGCCCGTTGAAGATGATAGCAGGGAGCAGCCTGCGGCTAACGCCGTAGAAATGGAGATTGGCGGCAAGACTTTCAAGTTAGGAAGTTCGCTAAGCCCAGAAGAACAGGAAGGGGTGGCAGAAGTGATTTCACGCCACCTGGATGCCTTCGCATGGTCCGCCTCGGATATGCCAGGCATCGACCCCGATTTCCTGTGTCACCACCTCAGCATGGACGCCACGGTCTGCCCTGTGCGTCAGAGAAGGAGTTCAATGAGGAACGACAACAGGTGGTGAAAGACGAAACGCAGAAGCTGCTGAGTGCTGGCCACATCAGGGAGATTCAGTACCCTGAGTGGCTCGCCAACGTCGTCTTGGTGAAAAAGGTGAACGGAAAGTGGAGGATGTGTGTTGACTTCACGGACCTGAACAAGGCATGCCCAAAGGACTCGTACCCGCTGCCCAGCATCGACGCCTTGGTAGACAGTGCGTCCGGCAGCAAGGTGCTAAGTTTCCTGGACGCCTTTTCAGGGTACAACCAAATTAAGATGCACCCAAGAGACGAGAGCAAGACTGCATTCATGACTGAGACATGCAGTTACTGCTATAAGGTGATGCCCTTCGGGCTGAAAAATGCGGGTGCCACGTACCACAGGCTAATGGACAAGGTCCTGGCGCCAATGCTTGGGAGGAATGTGTACGCCTATGTAGACGACATGGTGGTGGCGTCGCAGAATAGGGTGCAGCATATGACAGACCTGGAGGAGTTGTTCAACACAATATCCAAGTACCGCCTCAAGTTGAACCCCGAGAAGTGTGTTTTCGGGGTAGAGGCCGGTAAGTTCTTGGGTTTTCTGCTCACCGAGAGGGGGATAGAGGCGAACCCCGACAAATGTGCGGCTATTATCGCCATGCGGAGTCCGACGTCAGTGAAGGAGGTGCAACAGCTGACAGGGCGGATGGCAGCGCTCTCGAGGTTTGTTTCCGCCGGAGGAGAGAAGAGGCACCCGTACTTCCAGTGCCTCGAGAGAAACAGTCGCTTTGCATGGACTGATGAATGCGAAGCGGCTTTCATTAAGCTGAAGGAGTACCTGGCGACGCCACCGATCCTCTGTAAGCCGGTAGCAGGCGTGCCCCTCCGGTTATATTTTACTGTAACGGAGCGAGCCATCAGTTCCGTGTTGGTCCAAGAGCAGGACCAGAGTCAGAAGCCCATCTATTTCGTAAGCAAGGCCTTACAGGGAGCTGAGACAAGGTACCAAGCGCTAGAGAAGGCGGCGCTGGCGGTAGTGTTCTCTGCTAGGAGGCTCCGTCATTACTTCCACAGCTTTACGTTGGTGGTGATGACCAAACTCCCTATACAGAAAGTGCTGCAGAAACCCGATGTGGCAGGAAGAATGGTGCGCTGGGCGGTGGAGCTGTCAGAGTTCGACATCCAATACGAGCCTAGAGGATCCATCAAGGGGCAGGTGTACGCAGATTTTATAGCGGAACTGTCGCCCGGAGGTGAGCAGGAGGTGGAGGTGAGTTCGCAGTGGCTGCTCTCGGTTGATGGCTCTTCCAACCAACAAGGGAGCGGTGCGGGAATAGTCTTGGAGGGACCAGACGGCATCCTGATCGAGCAAGCCCTGCGCTTTGCTTTCAAGGCAAGCAACAATCAGGCAGAATATGAAGCCCTGATAGCAGGAATGCTCCTGGCCAAGGAGATGGGCGCACAGAACCTCTTGGTGAAGAGTGACTCCCAACTGATTACGGGGCAGGTGTCGGGTGAGTTCCAGGCGAAGGACCCACAGATGGCGGCGTACCTGAGATACGTCCAGTTGCTGAAAGGAGCATTTAACGCTCTTGAGCTGATACATGTCCCGAGAGAGCAGAATGCCAGAGCTGACCTGCTTGCAAAGCTGGCCAGCTCAGGCAAGGGGGGTAGACAGAGGACAGTGATCCAGGAGACTCTCAAAGCTCCGCGTAGATTCGTGGAAGACAACAGGGTGGACGTCCTCCAGATTTATACATCCAGGGGAAAACCAAGGAGTCATTGCTCTTTGACCCAAGATACACAAAGGGCGCCCCACATCAGCACATACGCGGACGCGCCCGAAGAAGGGCAGATGCAGGTATGCGTTCTGACCAGGGGAGACACCTGGATGACGCCCTACAAGCGATACCTGGCGGATGGCGCTCTCCCAGTGGAGCCTGAAGAAGGTAAAAAAGTCAAAAGAAATGCCGCAAGGTATACTTTGGTGGATGGGTTGCTCTTCAGACACGGTTTCACTCACCCTATCCTAACATGCGTCAGTGGCGATGAGTGCACCAGGATAATGGCGGAGCTACACGAAGGCATCTGCAGGAGCCACGTAGGGGGAAGATCCTTAGCCTCCAAGGTAATACGCGCAGGTTTCTTCTGGCCAACAGTGAAAGAGGACTGCGCACGGCACGCCCAGCGGTGTAAGCAATGCCAAAAGCACGCCGACTGGCATAAGGCGCCGCCAGAAGAGTTGCGGTCCATATACAGCCCGTGGCCTTTCCATACATGGGGAATCGACATCCTGGGCCCCTTCCCATTGGCGATCAGGCAGATGAAGTATTTGATCGTTGCCATCGAATACTTCACCAAATGGATAGAGGCAGAGCCCGTGGCACAAATCACAGCGCACAAAGTACAACATTTTGTGTGGAAGAACATTGTGTGCCGTTTTGGTGTACCTAGGCGGTTGATATCCGACAACGGAACTCAATTCGCCAGTCAACAGTTGAGAAACCTATGTGCTGAGGTAGGTATTAAACAAGTGTTTGCATCAGTCGAGCACGCCACGTTTTCAAAACTTTGTGGCGGAGCAATCCAATGAAGAGAGACGGGTAAACCTGGATCTGCTAGACGAGGCCAGGGAAGAAGCTAGAATAAAGGCGGAAGCAACGAAGAGAAGAGTAGAGCGGCAATATAGTTCTAAGGTGAAGCCGCGACAGTTTCAGGTCGGCGACCTAGTGATGAGGAAAGCTCACCCATACGAGTTGGAGAATAAGCTGTCTCCCAAGTGGACCGGACCCTTCAGAGTTACTGAGGCTAAGGGCAACGGTTCGTACAACCTGGAGACTTTAGATGGAGGTCCTATTCCGCGCAGTTGGAATGCAGCCAACTTAAAATTTTATTTCAGTTGACTTATGTAACCAGTTATGTAACAATTTAGTTGAAGGGGACGCTCTTTTTCCCTCTCGGGGGTTTTTTAATGAGGTCACCCTAATAAAGGTAAAACCAATTTGAGAAAAAGAAGTGCCTTGGTTTTTAGCCTGTATTTTTCTCCGTTTGAAGTAAGGAAAGGCGTCGCCAAGAAAGAAGGCGTCGCCAAGAAAGAAGGTGCCGCCTAGGTCAAGGCGTCGTCAAGAAAGAGGGCGTCGCCTGGATGGAGGCGGGCACCGTTGATAAGCAGGGCGAAGGAAAGCGCGCAATATGCAAAATGTATGCAGAGTAA
The DNA here is from genome assembly GCF_000499845.2 of Phaseolus vulgaris. Taxonomy (NCBI): domain Eukaryota; kingdom Viridiplantae; phylum Streptophyta; class Magnoliopsida; order Fabales; family Fabaceae; genus Phaseolus; species Phaseolus vulgaris. The sequence continues at coordinate 20,041,450 of NC_023757.2, forward strand.
AGTGACGTTGTAAAAACCAATTGATATAGAAAAAGTTGGTGTTACAAGCAATGATCAATACAATTGAAGTAGCCCAAATGGGGCGAATATTACAACTCGTGCAAATCACAAAAGAGCCACTTTTCAGTGGTCATCAGAATCAGCACTGGAGGAAGGCGAAGCCCCTTTCCCAGCCCACAGAGCTCGGGTAAGTCGTGTCCTCCTTTCTCGGTTTATTTTCGAACCTGCACTAAGAGAGATAAAGGTGTCAGAGATGCCATGAGGCAAGACATGCACGTACAGAAAACAACAAGGGCCGGAGTTTCTAGGGCAGCGACTCTTACCTATGTACCTTTCGAGAGTCCCAGCGTTGGACTCCAGGCTGATCAAAGTGGCAGAGTCAAAACCTCCCGCCTCAGCAAGAATCTGGCAAGCTATTTGATCACTTGGAGCCAGCTTCTTGAAGGGTTTGGTTTTGAGGGCCCTCGTCTCTCTCACGCAGTACAGCGGAAACCCATCCAGGGCGTCGGGAACCAGGTCAGTACGGCAGATCTTAAAGAACCGGCCTTTCCACCCGGAGAACGATCTTTGGAAGGGTGTGAAGAGAACTCTCCCGGGGACGTTACTGAGAGTTACCCAGAGGTTGTGTCTCTGCCTCTTCACCTCAAAGAAGTGAAGAAAGAGGTCAACTGAGGGTGCACAACCCAGGAACCCGAAGAGAATGTCGAAGGCTTTGATAAAGGCCCAGCTGTTGGGGTATAACTGGGCCGGAGCAACATTGATTTCCGACAGCAGTTCCTTCTCAAACCAGGAGAAGGGTAGGGGCACTCCGATGGTCTTGAACACCACCTGGTAAAAGTAAAAGAAAGGGACCCCGTCGTTGGCCCGTTCGTCTCCACATACTGGCTCCCCTAGAGTGCAAGGGAGCACAGCGATATCGTCATCGTGCCTCCTTGCGAAGGCCCGGTGGTCATAAGAACACGACTCCCCTTTGTGCTCCCGTATGGCCCTGGTAGAGAGTAAGCATGAACACTCATCAAGAAGTTCACTCGAAGCCCAGGGGTACAAATCCTTGGGATGGACCCTGGACGAAGCAGCATGAGAAGACATTCTTTAACAAGATCAGGGGTTTCAAGGGTGTGGGGACTGCCGGAAATGCAAGAGTCGAGCGAGGGGAGAGATTGCTGGAACAACCCTTCGTGAGAAAGAAAGGGTGCAAGAAGGAAGGGTGCAAGAAGAGAGAACGTAAGTAGGTTATGAAGAGTGGGAAAATGATGAGGATAGTTTCAGAGTTTGAAGAGTTAAATAAAGCGGTTAGAGCGCCAAACGACGCGTATGGATGCATCGCACGATTGATCCACGTGGCACAAGATGAAAAGATGATCCTGGCACCACTGGTGAAGATCTGAAAGCGTCATGTCAATAGAGTATCCAGTGGTACTACGCGCCGTCGAAAGTGGGTCAGGGGCACAACAGAAGTCAGAACTCAGTGAAATGACTGAATGTCCCATCAGCCATACAGAAAGCGCTACGTGGATCAAGTTGAGTGACTGGACGTCTCATCAGCTATACAAGGAGTTCCTCGTGGAAGATACGGGAAGGACCTTGAGCTCTTCGCCGCCCCCAGGCATCGACCAAGCCCAAGGTCAAAGTCAATGTCAAGTTAGGGACGACGCCCGAGGCGACACTAGCGTGAGACGCCCGAGACGTCGCCTGGAATGACATAAAGGACGACGCCGGCACGAGACGTCGCGGGCGTCGCCAACCCAAATATCAGCAGGGTCGCCTCCCCGATACCCACAGGTAGGAAAGATTGTGGAGGGAGACGAAAGTGAAGGAGGCAGAGTTAGTTGCTGGCGTTATCTCCCCGATACCCACGGGTAGGAAAGACTGTGGAGGGAGATAAGATCGCCAAACACCAGCGAATCGCTGGCAGGGTGTTCCCCGATACCTATGGGAAGGAAAGACCATAGAGGGAACGAACCCCCCCCCCCCCAAAAAAAGCACTCGACGTTTTAGACACCCAGGGACGATACGGCACTGCTGTAACAGGCCTCTCCTTAGGCGTGGGCGTCGGGGGCTAAGAACCAGGGAGAGAACCGTTTCGGTGTTAGAAACACCTCGTGGACGATACGGCGTCACTAGGTGAGCCTCTCCACGGGCGTGAGGGTTGGCACGCGACCTTTCTCGGTCATACAAAGCCGCCCGACGAAGCAAAGAAGCGAATATGATACAAATAGAACAACCGAAGCGTAAGAAGGCAAAAGATGAGAATAAGATCGCACAAGCAGAATCGTATATGGCAAAGACACAAAAGCAATCATACGAACACCCAAATTTGCAGCAAGAGTACGGATAGTGCAAAGAATTACGAGTTTGAACAGAGAAAGTCAAAGGCAAGCGTAAAGAATAAAGGAATTAAGCTTGAAAGTGAAGATGGCGGTTGAGAGGCAGCGGTTCAGTCATCCACGACCATGGGCACGACCTTCCCGTCGACATGGTGCATGGGGTCGCAGTTCGATATATTGATGCCAGGGTTCTCACAGGACGCCTGGGTCAGAGCCTCCTGGAACCCCTCCTCGAAAGTACCCGCCATCTCCTGGATAAGGGACTTTTTCTCCTTCTCCAGCTCCTCAACGGCAGCATCCCCAGAGGTCACTTGCTTCTCCAGAGCCTCTTTCTCAACGCGAAGTCGACTGACCTCGACCTGTAGCTTGTCGTAGTCAGCCCGGAAAAGGTCCATAGCTTTGGCCTGTGTGGCCATTTCCCCCTCCATCCGCTCCATCTTGTCAGCCTGCTCACGGCAACGGTCCTTCAGGTCCTTTTGAATTTCTGCATCAGCTTTGAGCAATTCCTGAAGGCCCGTTACCTGGACTTGGAGGGCGACTTCACGAGTAAAAAAGCCAGCCTGGAGCTCCAATGCCTCTGCCAGTTGCCTCTCAGTTTCTGCTTTGGACTCTTGCGCTTGCTTCAGAGAGGTTTGGTAAGTTTCGTTCTGGCGCCCCAGGGTCCTCATTTCCTCCTCCATAGTAGTCGCCTTTGTTTCCAAGGCCTGGAGAGTTTGAGCTTGCATAACCGCGTTTCTGGCCTGGGCGCGCCATTCAAGGGCCACCGCCAAGAAGGCCCCCAAGTAGAAGGGCATGCCTTCCTTCCTGTCGGTGCCCTCTTGCAGAGTCCCGCCGCTGAAGCCCCTCATTAGATGCATAATCGGAGGAGGGATGGCGATGAAGTCAGGGGCGGCAGCGACGGAAGCAGGGGAAGCAATAGTTTCTGCCGGCGGCGGAGAAGGGGCAGATTCGGCGCCTTCGCCCCTTTCCTCTTGGAGTGTCATGGGGGGAAGTGAGGTCGCGCTCGGGGGGTTATCCATGAAGGGGTTCCCTCCCTGGGGCGACGCCTCTACCGAAAGAGGAACCGCGCAGATTTGCTTCTTCTGAAGGGGGCCACGCCTTCTGAGTCCTCATCATCTGATAGAATCTCCAAAACCCGTTTCCCTTTGTCAAGGGGGGTTGGAGCCGGTGACGAGGCCGCGGCTAGGGGAACAGCGGCGATGGGTAGAGGAGAGCGAGGAGTCTGAAGTGCTGCAAGGCCGTGAGGAGACGACAGAGGTGAACTCAAGGTAGCCTCGGCGGTGATTGTAGGAGGCGGCGACAGAGTCGGTGGGGGAATCGGATCAGCAGCAAGGGTGGAGGAGGCGCCCGCCTTGGCGGCACGTGCCTCCTTCATTGCCTTCGCCAGCATCATTCTCTTGGAAGCGCCCATCACCGATCCTACATCAAGACAGACCAAACAGCAAGAATTAAGACCAAAGCAGCTATGCAAAACTACAAGACACATGGAGGCGTGAAATGCAAGTAACATAGCACAATATAAAATGAGTATAAGAGTCTGGGGAACCAAACGTTCGATAGCAGGCTGTTCACAACAAAAAAGATGAGGGGAGGGCACCTTACCAAAGTAGGTGGTCAGGGCGTGAGCATTGTACTCGCTAGCGACCAGCTTCAAGGTATCAAAAACGATCCCCAACCCGGCCAAGGCTTTGCTTACCTCCCTATCGGCGGGAGATAGCTCTTCCAGGGTTTTGGCCCTGAGCAATTTAGGACGTTCCGTCCAGTAAAGAGGAAAGCCATCCAGAGCTGTGGGATCGTGCTTGGCGCTGCACACCCTGAAGAACTTCCCTTTCCAGTTCTTGTAAGAATTCTGGAAGAGGGAGAGGAGGATCCTTCCCGCGATCCCGGAAAAGCTTACCCAGAAGCTCTTCCTCTGCTTCTTCACCTCAAAGAAATGCAGGAAGACATCTACAGAAGGGGGGATACCCAGGTGTCCACAAAGAATTTGAAAACCCCTCACGAATGCCCAGCTGTTGGGATGAAGCTGGGCGGGGGCAGTGTTGATTTCAGTGAGAAGCTCCCGTTCGAAGGGAGTGAACGGGAGACGCACTCCTACGCGCTTGAACACGGTCTGGTACATGAAGAAGAAGGGTTTCCCCTTTCTAGGTCTGTCGTCCAAACAAACAGGTTCCCCAGGCCTGCCGGGACGGACGAATATGTGGGCGTCGTGTGTGCGGCAGAAGGCGTTAAAGTTGTACAAATGGGGATCCCCCCGGTGAGCCTCCAGGTCCTGGAAGGAAGTCAGGCTGGTGCATTCACTCAGAAGCTCGTCGGGGGCCCAGGGGTAGAAGGCTTTGTAGTTGGACTTGGGGGTCGTGGGGGAAGAATCAGGCTCCGCGTTCGCGCGCGTCATGGTGAAAATAGATAGCTGGAGAAAGAAGAGAGGAAAAAGGGTTTAGCAAGTGTAGCCATGGCAAGAAGGGGAAAGAGCCCCAGGAAACATCACCCACGCGAGAAAACCCAGAGGAGGAAGAAGAAGTTGAGAAACGCAGTAATGCACGAATAACAACAGTCCCAGGCAGTTCAATGAATCATCTAATGCGACGAAAGGGAAGAGTCATGAGCACTCGAAATCGTACCTTTGCTATTGGAATGGAGGCAGTAGAAGAGCGCAGGAAGGAGAGAATCGCGATTGCAGAGAAAAAGGGTTTTGAAGACGATGAACAGTGCGGAGTGCAGAGCAAATGAATGTAACAGTAGGGTGAGCGCGGGGTTTGGAGTAACTTAAACGTTACATTTCGCAACTCAAGAGGCGCTAACTGAGGGTCGTGGGATCGTGCCACGCGTCAGAGGATCAATTGCCCAAGGGAAACGCAAAGGTCTCTGAAGGATGGCCGCGCGATGGGCCACGTGGCGCGCGATCAAGGGTAGCCCAAAAGGTGTTATCATCCTCGTTTCAGAGGAGGTCAAATCAATCAGTAAGAGCGCTCCTAGGGTACAGAAAGCGTCACGTCAACAATTCGAGAATTGTTGAGTCAGCAGGGAATGACACGTCATCAGGATGGCACGTGGACGGCGTGGGCGAGGCTTTAGTCTTTACGCTGAAGACAAGTCTTCAGCTTAAGATTGGGGGGCTTGTGTACCGTCCCGTATCCGGGGCGTTGACTAAGTCAAAGTCAAAGTCAACGGCTGGAGAGTCAAAGTCAACCCAAGGCGTCGCCTAGGTGGAGAGACGCCAAGAGGAAGCGTCGCCAAGGCAAGGCGTCGCCTAGGTAAAGGCGTCGCCCAACCAGGGCGTCGCCAGATCAAACAGTGCTGAAGCAAGGCAATCACGGTGCGCTTCCCCGATACCCATGTGTAGGAAAGACCATGGAGGGAGCGACGCCGTGGGAAGGCCTCAGGTCCCAATAGCACGGGGCAGCGATAAAGAGAAGGAAAAGGTGGCTTCAAGGCCATAGTAATAGTACCAGTGAAGGGCAGCCTGACTCGTGAAGTGCTCCTGCCGCCCCAGAGACGCCTGTGGGGCAGATACGACTCAAGAGGAAGGTCACGCCCAGGGGAGCCGGGTGCAGGGTACAAGAGGAAGGCAGAGACGCTCTCAAAGTAAGTGACTAGATACTTGGGTGCATGAGTTGGCACCCAAAAAGTCACCCCTAGCGCAGTAGCACTCCCAAGCAGGAGGACTCACACGTAGAGACGTCCCCAGATGGGCAGAAACGCCCCCAGATGGGGTCATGGCGTCGTGAGGCCCTCCACGTGTACGACAACCATACCAGAATAGAAACACCCTTTAGTCAGGTGCCAGGTAATTAAAAGTCATTCAATACAGTTTCCCTTTGGAGCATTCAGGTACTATAATGGCTCCTGAGCGTTTCAACTTCTTAAATGCGCTACGTTTTCTAATTAAGCGCTTTAATGAGTGCGTTACGTTTGTGATTAAAAGCGCTTTAAGGCGCTTTAAATGCTGGGGTAGTTTAAATAGTGCAGAGAATGTTGGAAAGAGGGTTGGAACTTTTTGCAAATTTACCAGAGCTCTCTATTTGCTTGCTCGTGCTTCATTAGTTACGACCAAGGGACTGGGGAATATTTTTGCCTGAAAGAGAGTACACAGTTATCCTTTACCACCTTCAGAGTGCCATACGCGGTGCTCAGAGACGGAGGTGAACAGTTTTGGTGTTTCTTGCTGGCTGACTTGAGCGTCGGAGTGCAAACGGCCGCTAGGGCGCCTCTTTGTCCTCTTTTTTGCAGGAATCCACAGGCAATCAGTGGGAAGGAGTCCCTAGCTGACGGTTGAGGTCGCGCACGAAGATGTCCCGGTCAACCGGACGGAACAAGTAGCTTCCCCCCTAATGCGCTATCCACTAGAGCGTCTATACTGGGTAGAGGGTAAGAATCTTTGGGGCATGCCTTGTTGAGGTCAGTGAAGTCCACGCACATCCTCCACTTGCCGTTTGGCTTCTGCACCAGTACCACGTTCGCTAGCCACTCAGGGTACTGGATCTCCCTAATGTGCCCTGCGGCAAGGAGCTTTTGCGCTTCGTCGTGGATCACTTTCCTCCTTTCTTCATTGAATTTCCTTCGCCTCTGACGCACAGGTCGAACTTTAGGATCCATCGACAGGCGATGGCAAAGGAAGTCAGGGTCGATTCCTGGCATGTCAGATGCTGACCATGCGAACGCGCCCATGTGCTTCTCGATCACCCCGGCGATCAGCCTTCGTTCTTCTTCGCCGAGCGATCCTCCCAACTTGAACCTTTTCCCCCTTATATCTACTTCTACCCACCCCTCAGCTGGGGGGGGTCTTCTCTCGCTGGCGATGACCGCCCTCGCGATCCCTGACTTGCAAGGAATGATCATGCCCTCCTCCTCCGCTTCCACCTGAGCTACCTAGGAGCCCCCCAGCGTAGCATCCTCCATCTCCTGATCGCCATGCGTTCCCCTAACCACCGATCGCTCTTCAAGCACACCTGGTGGTGGTGTTGAGGTGACATGGCATATGCTCCTCTTCTGCCTGAGGATGTTCTCATAACAGCGTCTAGCCTTAGCCTGATCTGACTTGATGGTTATTACGGTCCTCTCCATCGACGGCAGCTTCAGCTTCATGTGCCTCGTCGATGGCACTGCACCCAACCTATTGAGTGTTGGCCTTCCCAGCAAGATGTTGTACGCAGAAGGGGCGTTCACCACCAAGTACTTTATCTTTTCGGTGCGGGCTGTTGTTCCATCGGTGAACGTCGTCCTCAGCTCAATGTACCCCTGCACCTCTACCTGATCCCCTGCAAAGCCGTAAAGACACCCGGTATACGGCCTTAGTTGATCGGGGGACAGCTGCAACTTGTTGAACGTCGGCCAGAACATGACGTCTGCCGAGCTCCCTTGGTCTACGAGCGCTCTGTGCACTCTCCTTCCTGCTGTGATGAGGGAGATGACCACAGGATCGTTGTCGTGCGGTACAACGTCCTGTAGATCAGCTTTCTTGAAAGTGATGTCTACCTAAGGGAAATGGCCCTCGTCTACCGAGTCCACGGCCATAACCGATCGAGCATACCTTCTTCTTTGTGATGCGGTGCACCACCCACTGGAGAAGCCTCCCGCAATCGTTTGCACCTCTCCGTGCACAGGGATTTCATGCTGCTGTTCTCCTGCCTGGGCCCCCGATGCGCGATCACCCTGCGCCTCCCACAGGTAATCTGCCAGGAACCCAGACTTTACCAACTCCGCCAGCTGGTGTCCCAACGACAAGCAGGAGTGGAGTGTGTGGCCAAAGGCTTGGTGAAACTCACACCACTCGTTCTTCTTCCTCCCAAGTACCTTATCTATCTTCTCTGGTACCCGGAGTCTTGCAGCTATGGCAGGAAGGGCGATCAGATCCGCCAACTCTACCATGAAATCGTATCTTGGGGGTGCATTATTCTCCCTTGCACGCTCCCTGCCCTGGTCCTTCCTGGGTGGATAAGGACGAGGTTTCCCCTGCACCTTCTTTCCTTCCTTTGCCTCATGCACCCTCGCTTGCTGTTGTTGCTTCCCCTGTCCTCCACGCGGCTTCAATGGTGCAACACTTCCTCTTTTCTTAGAAACCTCTGTCTCTGCCACTATGTGCGCCACCGCGCATCGCCGGATCTCCGCAAAGGTGCTGGGATGGCTCCTGATGAGCGACTCACTGAAGGGACCAGGCATAACTCCCTTCTTAAACGCATGCACCAGCATATCCTCGTCCTTGCTAAGCAATCTAACCACTTGTACTCCGAAGCGGTTGAGGTAGTCTTTCAGCGACTCACCTTGATATTGGCGTACATCGAACAGATCGTACGACACCACTGAAGGTGCATGTTAACGATGTACTGCTCAATGAAAAGCTTCGAAAATTGATGGAAGGACGTGATATGACCCTCTGTTCCAAGATAAACACCTGGGGGAGAACACGAGAAGCAATAGAGCACCGATCATTCATCGGGTGCATGGTCATCGGGGTTTCGTGTTACACGTAGTTAAATTGGGACTGAGATTCCCAGCGAGAGCGTTACGCATGGACCTCGCATGATCATATCTCAGAGAAAGAGAAGCTGCTCGCCGGTAGAATCGTGCATGAGAGTGGCCTGAGGGAGTTAGTAAACCGGTCAGTGATTGGTGACTCTCTTAACCCATTACGTGCATGACATCATGAAAGGGAAATCCTTTATGCAGAGAGCAATGCTTGGTGAGTGTTCCTAGTCCAGCCACACCTGGCGTTCTCCTGGAAGTGTGCGATTCAGCCAGATGGAAGAAACGCGCTAAGTTACTCCGCAAGGGAATAACTTAGGCGCACAAAGAGATGTGCTAGAGCCCTTCAAGTAGTGGCACGTGTACGGTTAGATGTGAGTTGCATGCCTCCACGTGTCACCATCTGAGAGAGGCGCGACCAAGATAAAAGTGCACTCCGCGTCGTGAAAGGTACACACCCACATTTTTACTCATTTGGGTACATTTTCGCACAATAGCGTAACAGAATTCTGACACACGCAGAGGATAGCGTAACAGAATTCTGTTAGGCACAGACACAGAGAAAGAGAGAAAAAAGAGAATCAGAGAGAGATTCAGTGACATTTTTTGTTGGAGGTTCTGTGACCTAACTTGAGCGTCGGAGTGCAAACGGCCGCTAGAGGCGCCATCTGTGTGTTTTACAGGTTGCGTTTGAAGTTCCCTGAGAAGGTTCTAAGAGCATTCTTGCGGATAGCACAGTTGCATAGGCGGGGTAAGGAAGCGACAAAGCAATTCCTCCACGCTTGAGTTGACGACAGGATCAGGATTCAAAAAGGAAAATACACAAACATATGATAGGCACAATTAAGAAAACAGCAATAAAACTCAAATTAAGCCTGATCCTGCCGGTTGACTTAGCGCAAGAGCGTTGCCTCGTCACAGCCTTCCTCACCAGCTTGTCACCACGTCCCCTCCAAGTCCACACAGCAGATAGCCCCTCTGAGAACCTAAAAAACACACAGTGGCGCCTCTGCGGCCGGTGGCGCTCCGACGCTCAAGTCAGTGGCAAGAACACCCAAGAAACTCAGAGAAAATATGCTCTGTAGGACCGTACTAAAGGCACACAACCCTAGCAGAATGAGCCGTATGAAAACGTACCTCTGCAAATTCTGTTAAGGTTACCTTTATAGCTAGGTTTCTTCTCTCTCCAGGCCGTTATGCTTTTGGACGCGTGGCTCGCATCCAGCCCTGCACGTGTCGACATCTGAGTTAGGACAACTTGAGCGTCATTTCTCTATTGCTCCCAACCCTACATGCGTCATCATCTAGGTTGGAGTAACTGGTGACATCCAACCCTACACGTGTCGTCATCTGGATTGGGGCAACTTGAACGTTATTTTTTTGTAGTAACCAGCCGCACAGCTAAGTCCTCAACTCAAGGAGTAACCCAACACGCCATGCGCTGTGAAACACCACCTGACGAGGCGAGTATCGGATGCAACAAAGTGCATCATCTTTGTGATATCGCTCGTCGCAAGTGACACCCTCCTTATTGCTACGGCATGCATGTTCCAGCTGGGGAAACCTTGCCACCAACAAATGTCCACTTTGGGAATCCTGTCGTTAATGAGCAAGGTGTTCCCCCCAACCTCCTCGGCCTCATGCCCCATGCTGGTGCAACAATCGTCTTACTGAACTTACATGCTTTAAATTATCCTTTTGAGCTTTCAACAGCTTTAACTAAGTTTACTGGGAGATCCGGCGATGTGCTCCTTGTGGCGGCGTGTAAACCACCCGATCTCCTAGCATTCTCCGGGGATCTCTGATCATCTGATCTCCTAGCACTCTCATACGGCGACTGTGACGTAACTCTGGAGACCGCCGGTTACCCACACCAGAGATCGGAGAACGCCAACTCAGCGATCGGCGACTATGCCCACTTCTGAACCATTCATCTTTTCTAGCCTACGTGTTCCACTGAGCACGCCCCACCCGAGCACGTGCAAGACACGTCATCGCACCCGATGACCTGGTCGGTACAAAGCCTAAAAGGAGAAAGGTAAACAGCAAGAATTATAGAGCTCTTGAATTAAAAGTGCAACACAACTCAAAATTAAACAAGAACACACCTAAACTCTAGATACCACATGACATGAATCCAATAGCAAAGAAGAGATGATTCTTTGACATTCTATGGACTCAACTTGAGGTGGAGATAGCTTAGGCACTTATAATAGAATTGGATCAAGGTTCTATGTTTCAAGAACTCACCAAGACTTGCACCAAACACCAAACTCATATGGAGGAGCCATCTATTATCAATTAAACCGAACAAATTGTGTAAAAATGCAATTGCGCCGATTCAAACTCTTAAGAAAGCATAAGAACCGAACAGAATATGAATTGGAACTACAGAACCGAATCAAAACAGAAACAAAAGTAAACAGCCGAACATAAGTGCAAGAAAAGGAAGATGAACCGAACAAAGAAGTTAAGACATGTTTATGCTTTGTATTATAGTGGAGATGAAAGAAAGAAGAACTTATGGAGATGGATGCTTTGGTTTGATGATCACGCCACTTAGAGGATGAAGGCTCCAAGATGAGTGAGCTGGTGTCGCCACTTGAGAGAACCAAATGCACTCAAGATAAGACAAGGTGAAGGAGAAGCAAGCTCTCACAAATTCTCTCTCAAATTGAGTAGAGTTTCTCTATTACTAATTTCCAATCTGAATTTTACAAGGTAAACACCTTTATTTATAGCCTAAGAGGTGCTGAAATGAAAAGCTAATTAAATTCAAAATTCCCCCCAAATGACATAAAAGTGGCGCCACTCCTAGAGCATGAGGAAGGTGTGACTTCCTCTCTTAGTTTGGCACCTCCCTATTACGTCTACACCTCTCTACTAAGCGCACAACCCCCAAGTTTCCTACTATTTTCCTAAACTAAAGACCTAAAGATGCTTTACAAAAGAGGTTTCTTATGTTTCCCTCTAAGCACCTTCAAACAAAGATATTACAAAAAGAGAAAACAACCTTCCATTATTTCCTAATGCTTTGAATTGACTTCTTGTAAGCCTTTGAGGTGGGCTACCAACTCCTTGAGCGTGTAGCACTTGAGCCTTTTCCTCTTCTTGTCCTTGAGTATTGGCCTCCATTTGGTCTTGAACTTGATCTCCATCAAGTAGGGGGTAAACCTGACTCGTGAAGTATCCACGCCACCGCTGGGAGACCCTGGGACATATACGACCCATGAGAGGGCCATGACCAGGGGAGAACCACGTGCATGATACGAGAGGAAGGTAGATGCACCCCCAGGGCAAGTGACTAGTGATTGGGGCGCATGGGTTGACGCCCAAAAAGTCAACCAACGCGACAGAAGCACTTCACATAGAAGAGGGCCCACACGATGGAAAAACCCTAAGTTGGATGGCGGCGCTGTGGGGCTCCCTGCACAGAATAACAATCAAGTCAAAGGGGCTCGTGGCAATGCCCATGTGCTCATTAGAGGTTTCAGGGAAGGTTTGCCAAGGTACGCATTAAGTAACTTAAGATTCGTATGTTCCAGGGAATACTTTGATACGCTTTAACGCATTTGAAGCACGAGAGGCGTATAAAAAGGGGACCTTGGGGCGTTTGAAAGGGGGTCTTAACCTAATTCACACAGTTACACAGAGCATAAACCCTAATTATTCTTGACGGCGCACCCAGCTGTGAACACAAAGCAGTTAGGGCAACACAGTTCTAGCTCTTCAGTATAGTTTCGACCACCCTCAGAGCATTCAGACAAGTGTTACGATACGGGGTGTGTCTCCCTTTGATGTTTCTCGCTAGCTAACTTGATCGTCGGAGTGCAAACGGCCGCGAGGGCGCCCCTTTGTTCACTTTTTTTCAGGTACTCACAGACGGAGCAAAACAAAGGTGCCCTAACTCGCGAGGACAAGCCACACGCAAAGACGACCCTGGTCAACCGGCCGGAACAGTATATATTTGATAGATGAGTCTTTAGATAGTTTATAATAGTGATAGACATTGATTTACAAGAAATTAGCTTGAAAATACTCGAACCTAGTTTTTTTATGCTAGTTGCATGAATTTATTGTATATATTTGATAGACATTGGTTTTCAAAAAATTAGCATTGACAAACTTGAAAATAGTTTTTTTGTGGTAGTTGAATAAATTTATTGTATATATTTGATACATGAGTCTCTATATTAGTGATAAACATTGGTTTTATTGAAATTAGAATGAAAAGACTCGAAACTAGGTTTTTTTGAGGTAGTCGTATGAATTTATTGTATATATTTGATAGATGACTCTTTAGATAGTTTATAATAGCGATACACATTAATTTACAAGAAATTAGAATTTAAAGACTCGAAACTCGTTTTTCTTTGTAGTTGCATGAATTTATTGTATATATTTGATAGATGAGTCTCAATAGTAGTGATAAACATTGGTTTTCAAGAAATTAGGATGAAAAGACATGAAACTTGTTTTTTGGTGGTAGTTGCATGAATTTATTGTATATATTTGTTAGATGAGTGTCTATAGTAGTGAGAGGCATTGGTTTTCAAAAATTTAGCATGCAAAGACATGAAACAAGGTTTTTTGTGGTAGTTGCATGAATTTATTGTATATATTTGATAGATGAGTCTCAATAGTAATGATAGACATTGGTTTTTAAGAAATTAGCATGGACAGACTTGAAACTAGTTTTTTTGGGTGGTTGCATGAATTTATTGTTGTACCGTTCCGTATCCGGGCGCTGACTAAGTCATGGTCAAAGTCAACGACTGAAAGGTCAAAGTCAACGCAAGGCGTCGGCTAGGTGTAGAGATGCCAAGAGGAAGCGTCGCCAAGGCCAGGCGTCGCCAAGGCAAGGCGTCGCCAAGGCAAGGCGTCGCCAGGGGAAGGCGTCGCCAAGGCAAAGCGTAGCCCAGATGGAGGCATCGCCTCGCTAGTGCGTCGCCAGATCAAACAGTGCTAAAATAAGGCAATCACGGTGTGGTTCCCCGATACCCATGGGTAGGAAAGACCATGGAGGGAGCGACGCCGTGAGAAGGCCTCAGGTCCCAATAGCACGGGGCAGCAGTAAAGAGAAAGAAAAGGTGGCTTCAAGGCCATAGTAACAGTACCAGTGAAGGGCAGCCTGACTCGTGACGTGCTCCTGCCACCCCAGAGACGCTCGTAGGGCAGATACGACTCAAGAGGAAAGTCACGCCCAGGGCAACCGGGTGCAGAGTACAAAAGGAAGGCAGATACGCTCTCAAAGTAAGTGACTAGATACTTGGGGGCATGAGTTGGCACCCCAAAAAGTCACCCCTAGCGCAGTAGCACTCCCAGCAGGAGGACTCACACGTAGAAACGTCCCCAGGTGGGCCAAAGCGCCCCCAGATGGGGTCATGGCGTCGTGAGGCCCTCCACGTGTATGACAGCCATGCCAGAATAGAAACACCCTTTAGTCAGGTGCCAGGTAATTAAAAGTTATTCAATACAGTTTCCCTTTCGAGCATTCAGGTACTATAATGGCTCCCGAGCGTTTCAAACGTCTTAAATGCGCTACGTTTTCTAATTAAGCGCTTTAATGAGTGCGTTACGTTTGTGAGTAAAAGCGCTTTAAGGCGCTTTAAATGCTTGGGTAGTTTAAATAGCGCAGGGAATGTTGGAAAAAGGGTTGGAACCTTCGGCAAATTTACCAGAGAACTCTCTAGTTGCTTGCTCGTGCTTCAAGGTTGCGTACAAATGACTGGGGAATATTTTTGCCTGAAGGAGACAACACACACATACACACAGTTAATTCACCACCTTCAGAGTGCCACACGCGGTGCTCAGACACGGAGGTGGACAGTTTTTGGTGTTTCTTGCTGGCTGACTTGAGCGTCGGAGTGCACACGGCCGCTAGGGCGCCTCTTTGTCCTCTTTTCCTTTTTTGCAGGAATCCACAGGCAACCAGTGGGAAGGTGTCCCTAGCTGACGGTTGAGGTCGCGCACGAAGACGTCCTTGTCAACCGGACGGAACATTTGGCGCCCACCGTGGGGCCGATATAAAACATCAGTCCCATCACAAGTTCGAGAAGGTTTATCAAGTTACAGTAACGTTGAAGGAGTTTGGACCGACAATGGCCCCCACCAGACGAAGAGCAGCGCGCGCAGCCCCAGCAGACCTATCCATGCAGTAGGTCCTGGAAATAATGAGGGGGCTGCAGCAGGACATGGCGGATTCGAAAATGGAGCAGGAACGCATGCAGGCAGACCTTGACGCCTCGCATGAGCGGAACGAAGAGCTCCACCGTGTGAAAGAGGAGTTGCGCCAGGGCCTGAGAAACGATAGGAGGCGGCCTGGGCATGACGAGACAGAGAACCATTCCCCATCGAGGGAATTTTCCACTCCTTTCTCACAGGAGATCCTAGACGCAGCGATCCCGAACACGTTCGCGGGACCCAAGGTGATCTTCACCGGGATGGAGGACCCAAAGACGCACCTGGCGGCATTTCACACGCAGATGGTCCTGATAGGCGGTTCTGATGCTGCCAAGTGCAAGCTCTTCATGAGCACCCTGACCGGGATGGCTATGGACTGGTTCATTAGCCTCCCAGAAGGTCATATCACATCCTTCCGCCAATTGTCGCGGTTATTCCGAGAACAGTACTTAGCCAACAAGGCCCCGCCGCCGGTCTCCTACGACCTGTTCGACGTGAAGCAATATCAAGGGGAGACCCTGAAGGAGTATATCAATCGCTTCAAGGCCCAGGTCGTGAAGGTTGGCACAACAAAAGAGCCTATGATCGTGTACGCATTTGTGAAAGGCGTATGCCCCAGCCCCTTCGGAGAATCCATTATCTGTAATCGCCCTAGGACTTTCGCTGAATTACGGCGCAGGGCAGTAAAGCATATTGCTTCAGAAGGGGAGGTATGTGTGAAGCGCACCAACGCCATGCCCTCACGCCCGAGGGGACCGGCGCGAGTTCAACCCGTCAGAGTCAATGAGACCACGACGGGGAGAAAGAAGCCAGAGGCGAGACGCCCCTACGAGGCCAGAAAGCCCCAGTCCCGGGGGCCAGCAGGAGGCGAACGCCCCGCCAGAGAAAGAGCAAGACCGGCGAGGTACAACTTCGTAGTTGAGTTGAAGGATTTGATCGCCGTACCCAACATAGCCGAGAGGCTGAGGCGATCGGCGAAGACCGACAAGGTGTTAGGGCCCCGCAAAGACTCTTGGTGCGAATTTCACGAGGCTTTCGGGCACCAAATTGATAATTGCCTGTCGTTGGGCTACCAGCTAGATGAGCTGGTGAGGACTGGGTTTTTGAAAGATTATGTCGCAGATTCCACCACGACCGCCACCTTGCCGCTGCCGGCAGATGAGCCAGCACACGAGATGCCTGTGCTTGGCGAGGTCCACACCATTGCTGGGGGTTTTTCCGCCGGAGGACCCACCGCCTCCCAGCGGAAGAAATACGCGAGGGGGGTGAATTCAATCGAAGAGAGGCTCTCGGGGGAGCCCTGGGAGTCAGATATTGTGTTCACAAGAAGAGACCTCCGAGATGTGGTGCCCCACGACAACGATCCCGTTGTCATCTCAGTCGTCACAGCTAGAAGGAAGGTCCACAGAGTGCTTGTTGATTAAGGAAGCTCGGCAGACGTCATGTTTCTGTCGACCTTTAATAAGTTACGGTTGTCCCCGATCTGCTGAGTCCCTATACGGGATGTTTGTCTGGGTTCGGGGATAACCAGGTAGAGGTCAGGGGGTACCTAGAGTTGAGGACTACGTTCACAGACGGAGAGGCCTCCCGCACAGAGAGCATCCGGTACCTCGTCGTGAATGCCAATTCTGCCTACAATATTCTGCTGGGCAGACCGGCGTTAAACCGTCTGAGTGCAGTGTCCTCCACCCGTCACATGAAGATGAAGCTACCGGACCTCAGTGGCCGGGTGATAGTCATCAGGTCAGACCAGGAGGAGGTGAGGAAATGCTATGAAAACAGCCTGAAGACGAAGAGAGGCGTATTTATGGTGTATGAACGTCTGCCAAGAGCGGACACGACGATGGTTGAGGCGACGCCCGTTGGGCTGACGCCTGAAGCGGCCATAGCAGAGAGGGCGAGGCCCGAAGCAGATGTGCCAATGGAGGAAGGCCCTGACGATGCGGCAGCGTCCGTCGAAGATGATAGCAGGGAGCAGCCTGCAGCTAACGCCGTAGAAAGGGAGATTGGCGGCAAAGCTTTCAAGTTAGGAAGTTCGCTAAGCCCAGAAGAACAGGAAGGGGTGGTAGAAGTGATTTCGCGCCACCTGGATGCCTTCGCATGGTCCGCCTCGGATATGCCAGGCATCGACCCTGATTTCCTGTGTCACCACCTCAGCATGGACGCCACGGTCCGCCCCGTGCGTCAGAGAAGGAGGAAGTTCAATGAGGAACGACAACAGGTGGTGAGAGACGAAACGCAGAAGCTGCTGAGTGCTGGCCACATTAGGGAGATTCAGTACCCTGAGTGGCTCGCCAATGTCGTCTTGGTGAAAAAGGCAAACGGAAAGTGGAGAATGTGCGTTGACTTCACGGACCTGAACAAGGCGTGCCTAAAGGATTCCTATCCGCTGCCCAGCATCGACGCCTTGGTAGACAGCGCGTCCGGCAGCAAGGTGTTGAGTTTCCTGGACGCGTTCTCAGGGTACAACCAAATCAAGATGCACCCAAGAGACGAGAGCAAAATTGCATTCATGACGGAGACATGCAGTTACTGTTATAAGGTGATGCCCTGAAAAATGCGGGCGCCACGTACCAGAGGCTAATGGATAAGGTCCTGGCGCCAATGCTTGGGAGGAATGTGTACGCTTATGTTGACGACATGGTGGTGGCGTCGCAGAGTAGGGTGCAGCACATGGCAGACCTCGAGGAGTTGTTCAACACAATATCCAAATACTGCCTCAAGTTGAACCCCGAAAAAGTGTGTTTTCGGGGTAGAGGCCGGTAAGTTCTTGGGTTTTTTGCTCACGGAGAGGGGGATAGAGGCGAACCCCGATAAATGTGCGGCTATTATCGCCATGCGGAGTCCGACATCGGTAAAGGAGGTGCAACAGTTGACAGGGCGGATGGCGGCGCTCTCGAGGTTTGTTTCCGCCGGAGGAGAAAAGGGGCACCCGTACTTCCAGTGCCTCAAGAGAAACAGTCGCTTTGCCTGGACTGATGAGTGCGAAGCGGCTTTCATTAAGCTGAAGGAGTACCTGGCGACGCCACCGGTCCTCTGCAAGCCGGTAACGGACGTGCCCCTCCGTTTGTATTTTACTGTAACGGAGTGGGCCATCAGTTCTGTGTTGGTCCAAGAGCAGGACTAGAGTCAGAAGCCCATCTACTTCGTGAGCAAGGCCTTACAGGGGGCTGAGACGAGGTACCAAGCACTAGAAAAGGCGGCGCTGGCAGTAGTGTTTTCTGCTAGGAGGCTCCGTCATTACTTCCACAGTTTTACGGTGGTAGTGATGACCAATCTCCCCATACAGAAAGTGCTGCAGAAACCCGATGTGGCAGGAAGAATGGTGCGCTGGGCAGTGGAGCTGTCAGAATTCGACATCCAGTACGAGCCTAGAGGGTCCATCAAAGGGCAGGTGTACGCGGATTTTGTAGCAGAACTTTCGCCCGGAGGTGAGCAAGAGGTGGAACTTAGTTCGCAGTGGCTACTCTCGGTTGATGGCTCTTCAAACCAACAAGGGAGCGGTGCGGGAATAGTGTTGGAGGGACCCGACGGCATACTCATCGAGCAGGCCTTGCGTTTTGCCTTCAAGGCAAGTAACAATCAGGCAGAGTATGAAGCCCTGATAGCAGGAATGCTCTTGGCGAAGGAGATGGGCGCCCAGCACCTCCTGGTGAAGAGCGACTCTCAGTTGATTACGGGGCAGGTGTCGGGTGAATTTCAGGTGAAGGACCCACAGATGGCGGCGTATCTTAGATACGTCCAGTTATTGAAGGGGGCGTTCAATGCTCTTGAGCTGATACATGTCTCGAGGGAGCAGAATGCCAGAGCTGACCTGCTTGCAAAGCTGGCCAGCTCAGGCAAGGGGGGTAGACAGAGGACAGTGATCCAGGAGACTCTCAAAGCTCCGCGTCGATTCGTGGAAGACAATAGGGTGGATGTCCTCCAGGTTTATACATCAAGGGGAAGGCCGAGGAGCCATTCCTCTTTAACCCAAGATACGCAGAAGGCGCCCCGCATCAGCATATACGCGGGTGGGCCTGAGGAAGAGCAGAGGCAGGTCTGTGTTTTGTCCAGGGGAGACACCTGGATGACACCCTATAAACGGTACCTGGCGGATGGGGCTCTTCCAGTGGACCCTGAAGAGGGCAAAAAAGTCAAAAGAAATGCCGCCAGATATACTTTGGTGGATGGGGTGCTGTTCAGGCACGGCTTCACTCACCCTATCCTAACATGCGTCAGTGGCGATGAGTGCACCAGGATAATGGCGGAGCTACACGAAGGCATCTGCGGAAGCCATGTAGGGGGAAGATCCTTAGCCTCCAAGGTAATACGCGCAGGTTTTTTCTGGCCAACAGTGAAAGAGGACTGCGCACGGCACGCCCAGTGGTGTATGCAATGCCAAAAGCACGCCGACTGGCACAAGGTGCCGCCATAAGAGTTAAGGTCTATATACAGCCCGTGGCATTTCCACACATGGGGAATTGACATCCTGGGCCCTTTCCCACTGGCTATCAGGCAGATGAAGTATCTGATCGTCGCCATAGAATACTTCACTAAGTGGATAGAGGCGGAGCCTGTGGCACAAATCACTGCGCATAAGGTACAACATTTTGTGTGGAGAAACATCGTGTGTCGCTTTGGCGTACCCAGACGCCTGATATCTGACAACGGGACCCAGTTTGCCGGTCAGCAGCTGAGAAATCTGTGCGCTGAAGTGGGAATCAAACAAGTGTTCGCATCGGTGGAACACCCCCAGACCAATGGACAAGTAGAGTCAGCAAACAGAGTCCTTTTGAGGGGGTTAAAAAGAAGGTTAGAGAAGGCCAAAAGGGCGTGGGTAGAAGAGGTGCCAAGGATTATATGGGCATATCACACCACGCCCCAATCCTCTACTATGGAGACGCCTTTCAGTTTGGTATACGGGTCAGACGCGATGATTCCAGTAGAAATACACGAAAGCTCACCGCGTTTTCAAAACTTTGTGGTGGAAGAATCTAATGAAGAGAGGCGGGTGAACCTGGATCTGCTAGAAGAGGCCAGGGAAGAAGCTAGAATAAGAGCTGAAGCGATGAAGAGAAGAGTAGAGCGGCAATATAGCTCTAAGGTAAAGCCGCGACAGTTTCAGGTGGGTGACCTGGTGATGAGGAAAGCCCACCCATACGAGTTGGAGAATAAACTGTCTCCCAAGTGGACCGGGCCCTTCAGAGTTACTGAGGCTAAGGGCAATGGTTCGTACAACCTGGAGACTTTAGATGGAGGCCCTATCCCGCGCAGTTGGAATGCAGCCAACTTAAAATTTTATTTCAGTTGACTTATGTAAGCAGTATGTAACAATTTAGTCGAAGGGGACGCTCTTTTTCCCTTTCGGGGGTTTTTTAATGAGGTCACCCTAATAAACGGAAAAACCAGTTGAGAAAAAGAAGTGCCTTGGTTTTCAGCCTTTATCTTCCCTTGTTAGAAGTAATGTGATGCGCCGCCTAGGCCATGGTGTCTCCAAGGAAGAAGGCGTCGCCTAGGTCGTGGCGTCGCCCCGAAAGAGGGCGTCGCCCGAAGTGAAGGCATGCATCGTGGGCGGAACAAGACGAAAGGAAAGCGCGTGGTATATGAGGCACATGCAAAGTAAAGTGGCGTTGCAAAAAATCAAGTATGATATTGAAAGTTGTTGTTACAAGCAATGTTCAATACAATGGGAGTGGTACAAACGAAGCAAACGCTACAAATCATACAAAAAGGCTAACAAGCCATTCCTCAGTGGTCATCAGAGTCATCGCTAGAGGAAGACGAAGCCTCTTTTCCGGCCCGCAGAGCTCGGATAAGTCGTGCCCTCTTTTCTTGGTTTATTTTCGAACCTGCATCCGGGAAAGAGACGTGTTAGAGATACCAAGGCAAGTCATGCACGTACAAAAAGCAACAAAGGCCGGAGTTGCCAAGGCAGGGGTTCTTACATATGTACTTCTCAAGAGTCCCAGCATTAGACTCCAGGCTGATCACCGTGGCAGAGTCAAAACCTCCCACCTCGGCAAGAATCCGGCAAGCTATTTGATCACTTGGAGCTAGATTCTTGAGGGGTTTGGCTTTGAGGACCTTTTCCTCTCTCACCCAGTACAGCGGAAACCCATCCAGAGCGTCGGGGACAAGGTCAGTACGACAGATCTTGAAGAACCGGCCTTTCCACCCGGTGAACGAGCTCTGGAAGGGTGTGAAGAGAACCCTCCCGGGCACATTACTGAGAGTTACCCAGAGGTCGTGTCTCTGTCTCTTCACCTCAAAAAAGTGAAGAAAGAGGTCAACCGAGGGTGCACAACCCAGAGACCCGAAGAGGCATCGAAGGCCTTGACAAAGGCCCAGCTGTTGGGATACAACTGGGCCGGAGCCACGTTGATCTCTGTCAGCAGTTCCTTCTCGAACCAAGAAAAGGGTAAGCGCACTCCGATGGTCTTGAATACCACCTGGTAAAAGTAAAAGAAAGGGACCCCTTCGTTGGCCCGTTCGTCTCCACATACTGGCTCCCCTAGAGTGCAAGGGAGCACAGCGATGTCGTCGTCATGCCTCCTCGCAAAGGCCCGGTGGTCGTAGGAACATGACTCTCCTTTGTGCTCCCGTATGGCCCTGGTAGAGAGTAAGCATGAACACTCGTCAAGAAGTTCATTCGAAGCCCAAGGGTACAAGTCTTTGGGATGAACTCTGGAGGAAGCAGCGTGAGAGGACATTCTTTAACAAGCTCAGGACTGCCAGAAAGCAAGAGTTGAGTGAGGCGAGCGAAGGCTAGAACAACCCTTCGACAGAGAAGAAAGGGTGCAAGAAGGAAGGATGCAAGAAGAAAGAACGCAAGTAGGTTATGAAGAGTGAGTAAATGATGAAGACAGTTCCAGAGCTTGAAGAGTTAAATAAAGCGGTTAGAGCGCCAAACGACGTGAATGGATGCACCGCACGATTGATACACGTGGCAGAAGATGAAAGGATGACGCTGGCACCACTGGTTTAAATCAGAAAACGTCGTATCAGCAGAATATCCAGTGGTACGACGCGCCGTCGAAAGTGAGCCAGGGGTACAGCAGGAGTCAGAAAATGGAATGACTAGATACCCCATCAACCATACAAGCAGCGCCACGTGGATCAAGTCGAATGACAAATGGTCCCATCAGCTATACAAGGAGCGCCACGTGGATGGCACAGACAAAGCCTTGGGCTCTTCGCTGTCCTCAGGCGTTGACAAAGGCAAGAATTAAGGTCAATGTCGAAGTAAAGGTAACGCCCGAGGCGTTGCCAGGAAGGACGTAAAGGGCGACGACAGCGCGAGATGTCGCGGGCGTCGCCAACCCAAATACCGACTGGCGTCACCTCCCCGATACCCACAGGTAGGAAAGACTGTGGAGGGAGATGAGATCGCCAAACGCCAGCAAATCGCTGGCAGGGCGTTCCCCGATACCTATGGGAAGGAAAGACCATGGAGGGAACAGACCCTCTCCAGAGCGCTCAGCGTTTTAGACACCCGGGGACGAAACGGTGCTGCTGTTAGCAGGCCTCTCCTTAGGCGTGGGCGCCGGGCGTTAAGGATCAGAGAAAGGGCCTTTCGGTATCAGAGACGTCCCGTGGACGATACGGCGTCACTAAGTGAGCCTCTCCGTGGGCGTGAGGGTTGGCGCGCAACCTTTCCCGATCATACCAAACCGCCCAACGAAGTGAAAGAAATGGGCAGAACACAGATAAATAATTAAAGCGTGTGGAGGGAAAAGAGAATGAGATCGCATAGGCAGAATCGTATGTGACAAAGAAATAAAGGCAACCATACGAACGTCCCAAATCAGTAACAAGAGTGCGGATAGTTCAAAGAATTACAAGTTTTGACAGATAAAATCAAGAAACGAAGGTAAAGAATAAAAGAGTGGAGCTTGAAGAGGAAGGCGGCGGATGAGAGGCAGCGGTTCAGTCATCCAGATCCATGGGCACGACCTTCCCGTCAACGACGTGGTGTGTGGGATCGCAGCTCGAAAGGTTGACGCCCGGATTCTCGCAGGACGCCTGGGTCAGGGCCTCTTGGAACCCCTCCTCGAAGGTACCCGCCATCTCCTGGATAAGGGACTTTTTCTCCTTCTCCAGTTCCTCAATGGCGGCGTCTCCAGAGGTCACCTGCTTCTCCAGAGCCTCTTTCTCCACGCGAAGCCGGCTAACCTCGACCTGCAGTTTGTCGTAGTCAACTCGGAGAACGTCCATAGCTTTGGCCTGGGTGGCCATTTCCTCCCCCATCCGCTCCACCTTGACAGCCTGTTCGCAGCAACGGTCCTTCAGGTCCTTTTGAGTTTCTGCATCCGCTTTGACCACTTCCTGAAGACCCGCTACCTGCACTTGAAGAGCAACTTCCCGAGTGTAGAAGCCTGCCTGGAGCTCCAATGCCTCCGCCAGTCGCCTGTCTGTTTCCGCTTTGGACTCTTGCATTTGTCTCAGAGAAGTTTGATAGGCTTCGTTCTGGCGTCCCAGGGTCCTCATATCCTCTTCCAGAGTAGATGCTTTTGTTTCCAAGGCTTGGAGGGTATGAGCTTGCAGGACCGCGTTTCTGGCCTGGGAGCGCCATTCAAGGGCCACCGCCAAGAAGTCCCCCAAGTAGAAAGGCATGCCTTCCCTCCTGTCGGAACCTTCTGGCATAGTCCCGCCACTGAAACCCCTCATCAGATGCATGATTGGAGGAGGGATGGCGATGAAGTCGGGGGCAGCAGCGTCGGGAGTCGGGGAAGCAGTGGTTTCTGGCGGCGGCGGAGGCGGGGCAGATTCGGCGCCTTCGCCCCTTTCCTCTTGGAGTATCATAGGAGGGAGTGAGGTTGCACTTGGAGGGTTGTCCATAAAGGGGTTCCCTCCCTGCGGCGACGTCTCTACCAGAAAAGGAACCCGCGCGGATTTTCTCCTTCTGAAGGGTGCCACCCCTTCCGAATCCTTATCATCTGACAGAATCTCCAAAACCCTTTTCCCTTTGTCAAGGGGGGTTGGAGCCGGTGACGAGGCCGCAGCTAGGGGAACGGCGGCGATAGGCGGAGGAGAATTGGGAGTTGGAAGCACGGCGGAGCCAGGTGGAGACGTCGGAGATGGGCTAGAAGCAACTTCACCAATGACTGGAGGTGGCGGTGACGGAGCCGGTAGGAGAACCGGATTGGCAACAGGGCTGGAGGAGACGCCTGCCTTGGCGGCACGAGCCTCCTTCAGTGCTTTCGCCAACATTATTCTTTTGGAAACGCCCATCACCGATCCTACATCAAGACAGGCCAATCAACAAGGATTAACACTAGAACAGTTCTGCGAATTCACAATACATGAAGAGGCGTGAAATGCAAGTAACATTGTACAGCGAAAATTGGTAGCATAAGTTTGATTCAGATGAATCAGAAGGAAGATTCTATGGCCAAATACATGCAGATAACCACAACAACTAATGCATCATAAATCACCAAGAGCAGATACCGAAGTAGGTAGAAAGCCCATGGGCATTGAATTCGTTCGCGATGAGTTTGGCGGTATCGAAGACTATTTTCAATCCCGCCAAGGCTTTGCATACATCCCGGTCAGGCGGGGCGAGCTCGTCCAGAGCCAAGGGCTTCATGGTTATGGGTTTGTCTGTCCAGTACAGGGGAAAGCCCTCTAGGATAGTAGGATCGCACTTGGTCGCGCGTACCTTGAAGAATTTCCCCTTCCATCCTTTGAACGAATTCTGGAAGAGCGTAAGGATGATGCGCCCGGCGATGCCAGAAAAGCTCATCCAAAGACTCTTCCCTTGCTTCTTTACCTCGAAGAAGTGAAGAAAAACGTCCACAGAGGAGGGAACGCCTAGATAGCCGCAGAGAATTTGAAACCCCCTCACGAAAGCCCAACTGTTGGGATGGAGTTGGGCGGGTGCAGTGTTTATCTCTGTCAGTAGCTCTTTTTCGAAGGGAGTGAGGGGTAGACGCAGGCCCACCCTCTTGAGCACCATCTGATAGAGGAAGAAGAAAGGGCATCCCCCAGTATCCCGTGAGTCCGCACAAACGGGCATCCCAGGTCGCACCCGGCTTACCAGGACTTGGGAGTCGTGATTTTTGTGGAACGCATTGAAGTTATAGAGAGCAGGGTCCCCCCTATGAGCCTCCACGTCCTCAACAGAGTTCAGGAGGGAACATTCGTCCAGAAGTTCGTCGGGGGCCCAGTCGTATTCGCCCTTATAATGAGACTTGGGGAGCGGGGGAGGCGCGGTGGTTTTAGTTTTCGCCATCAATGCCAATGCTGAAGATCAAAAGAGAAAGAAAGGGTTCAGAGAAAAGGGGTTTGGGAGAAGAAAAGGGAAAAATGGAAGAACCCTAGGAGCGCCCTGCCCACAAGAGAACGAAGGGAAACGAGAGGAACAAAGAAACATACAAACGATATCCAGAGAAATGCGGTAATATGGACAGTCCCAGACGGTTCATACAGTAAAGATAATCATCAAGGAGGGAAAAACCGTACCTTTGGGGGCTGAAGGGTGTGGAGAGCGGAAACACGAACGAACAGGGGTCGCAAGAGAAGGGATTTAGAGAAGATGAGCAGTGACTGAGGGCAGAGAAAGTGAATGTAACAGTAGTGGCAATCGCGGGGTTTGGTAACTTAAACGTTACGAGAAGCGCGAAGGGGTAACCGTGTGATGACGCCACGTGTTGCAAGATTAAGTGCTCAAGGGAAGCGCCAAGGGTTCTTGAAGACGACCGCACGATGAACCACGTGGCACGCGATTAAGCGCAACTTCAAAAGACATCATTTTTCCCATTTCAGAGATGTCCAATCAGCCATTAAGAATACCTCTGGTTCAGAAATTGTCACGTCAGTAATTCGAAAAAATTGCTCAGTCAGCAGAGAATGACACGTCATCAGGAAGGCACGTGGACGGCGTGGGCGAGGCTTTAGTCTTTGCGCTGAAGACAAGTCTTCGGCTTAAGACTGGGGGGCTTGTGTATCGTCCCGTATCCGGGCGCTGACTAAGTCAAGGTCAAAGTCAACGACTGGAAGGTCAAAGTCAACGCAAGGCGTCGCCTAGGTGTAGAGATGCCAAGAGGAAGCGTCGCCAAGGCCAGGCGTCGCCAAGGCAAGGCGTCGCCAGGGGAAGGCGTCGCCAAGGCAAAGCGTAGCCCAGATGGAGGCATCGCCTCGCTAGGGCGTCGCCAGATCAAACAGTGCTAAAATAAGGCAATCACGGTGTGATTCCCCGATACCCATGGGTAGGAAAGACCATGGAGGGAGCGACGCCGTGAGAAGGCCTCAGGTCCCAATAGCACGGGGCAGCAGTAAAGAGAAAGAAAAGGTGGCTTCAAGGCCATAGTAACAGTACCAGTGAAGGGCAGCCTGACTCGTGACGTGCTCCTGCCGCCCCAGAGACGCCCGTAGGGCAGATACGACTCAAGAGGAAAGTCACGCCCAGGGCAACCGGGTGCAGAGTACAAAAGGAAGGCAGATACGCTCTCAAAGTAAGTGACTAGATACTTGGGGGCATGAGTTGGCACCCCAAAAAGTCAATCCTAGCGCAGTAGCACTCCCAGCAGGAGGACTCACACGTAGAAACGTCCCCAGGTGGGCCAAAGCGCCCCCAGATGGGGTCATGGCGTCGTGAGGCCCTCCACGTGTACGACAGCCATGCCATAATAGAAACACCCTTTAGTCAGGTGCCAGGTAATTAAAAGTTATTCAATACAGTTTCCCTTTCGAGCATTCAGGTACTATAATGGCTCCCGAGCGTTTCAAACGTCTTAAATGCGCTACGTTTTCTAATTAAGCGCTTTAATGAGTGCGTTACGTTTGTGAGTAAAAGCGCTTTAAGGCGCTTTAAATGCTTGGGTAGTTTAAATAGCGCAGGGAATGTTGGAAAAAGGGTTGGAACCTTCGGCAAATTTACCAGAGAACTCTCTAGTTGCTTGCTCGTGCTTCAAGGTTGCGTACAAGTGACTGGGGAATATTTTTGCCTGAAGGAGACAACACACACATACACACAGTTAATTCACCACCTTCAGAGTGCCACACGCGGTGCTCAGACACGGAGGTGGACAGTTTTTGGTGTTTCTTGCTGGCTGACTTGAGCGTCGGAGTGCACATGGCCGCTAGGGCGCCTCTTTGTCCTCTTTTCCTTTTTTGCAGGAATCCACAGGCAACCAGTGGGAAGGTATCCCTAGCTGACGGTTGAGGTCGCGCACGAAGACGTCCCGGTCAACCGGACGGAACAATTGTATATATTTGATACATGAGTCTCTATATTAGTGATAAACATTGGTTTTAAAGAAATTAGGATGAAAGACTCGAAACTAGTTTCTTTGTGGTAGTTCCATGAATTTATTGTATATATTTGATAGATGAGTCTCTGTAGTAGTGTTAGACATTGGTTTTCAAGAAATTAGCATGGAAAAACTTGAAACTAGTTTTTTTGGGTAGTTGCATGAATTTTATTATATATATTTGATACATGAGTCTCTATAGTAGTGATAGACACTGGTTTTCAAGAAATAGCATGAAAAGACTCAAAACTAGTTTTTTTGTGGTAGTTGCATGAATTTACTGTATATATTTGATAGACGAGTCTCTATAATAGTGATAGACATTGGTTTTCAAGAAATTAGGATGGACAAACTTGAAAATAGTTTTTTTGTGGTAGTTGAATAAATTTATTGTATATATTTGATATATGAGTCTCTATATTAGTGATAAACATTGGTGATCCGATCGGTCATCGGTAGTCGATGACGTCAGCAGCAGAGAACGACGTGGACCACTCGCAGGGTGACACGTGGACTAGGTGACAGAGGGATCAGGAAGGCGATCGCCAAGAGCGGTGATCGGGGGTCAGTAACCAAGTGACCACCGACAGATCAGGCGGCAGAGAGGTCAGGGGACAGATCATCCAGAACGGTGATCGGTGGTCAGTAGCCAAGTGGCCACCAGCAGACCAGTTCTCAGACTAACGCCTGGGGGCAGAATGCGAGAAGCAAATAAGCACTGATCAGTCATCGGGTGCATTGTCATCGGGGTCTCGTGTTACACGCAGTTAAACTGGGACCGAGGTTCCCAGCGAGAGCGTTACGCATGGACCTCGCATGAGCACATCTCAGGGAATCATGCACGAGAGTGGCCTGAGGGAACTAGTAAACCAGTCAGTGATTGGTGATTCCCTCAACCCATTACGTGCGTGGCACCGTGAAGGGTAAGTTGTATATGCAGAGAGCAGCGTTTGGTGAGTGTGCCTAGACCAGCCACACCTGACGTTCTCCTAAGAGTATGCGATTTACCAGATGAGAGAAATATCCTAAGTTACTCCGCAAGGGCGTAACTTAGGCACAAAAAGAGAAGCGCTAGAGCCCTTCTAGTAAGTGACACGTGTGTGGTTAGATGTGAGTTGCAGGCCTCCACGTGTCATCATCTGAGAGGGGTGCGGTCCAGACAAAAGTGCACTCCGTACCACTAAGGGTACAGACAGGCGCAGCCAAGCGCAGAGACGCGCAGACATGCACAGACTCTCACGCTCTCACTACTGATTCTGCAGGTACACTGTCTCTGAAAAGCATAACAGGGTTCTGACACATGCCAGAAAAGCATAACAGAATTCTGTTATGCCTTGAAACAGAGAGAGAGACATAAAAAAGGGAATCAGGGAGAGATGGGGGGATACGAGAAACAGAGAGCAAGAGTTTTTCACACCCACTGCTAGTTTTCTCATTTGGTGGTTCTGTGGACTAACTTGATCGTCGGAGTGCAAACGGCCGCTAGAGGCGCCGTCTGTGTATTTTGCAGGTCACGTTTGGAGATTCAAGAGAAGGTTCTGAGGGTGACCCTGCAGAGAGCGCAGTCGCGTAGACAGGACAGAGAGTGCTACAGAGCGATTCCTCCACGTTCGAGTTACCGGCAGGATCAATTGGTTTTAAAGAAATTAGGACGAAAAGACTCGACACTAGTTTCTTTGTGGTAGTTCCATGAATTTATTGTATATATTTGATAGATAAGTCTCTATAGTAGTGTTAGACATTGGTTTTCAAGAAATTAGCATGGAAAAACTTGAAACTAGTTTTTTTGGGTAGTTGCATGAATTTGATTATATATATTGATACATGAGTCTCTATAGTAGTGATAGACACTGGTTTTCAAGAAATAGCATGAAAAGACTCAAAACCAGTTTTTTTGTGGTAGTTGCATGAATTTACTGTATATATTTGATAGACGAGTCTCTATAATAGTGATAGACATTGGTTTTCAAGAAATTAGGATGGACAAACTTGAAAATAGTTTTTTTGTGGTAGTTGAATAAATTTATTGTACATATTTGATATATGAGTCTCTATATTAGTGATAAACATTGGTTTTATAGAAATTAGAATGAAAAGACTCGAAACTAGTTTTTTTTTAGGTAGTCGCATGAATTTATTGTATATATTTGATAGATGAGTTTTTAGATAGTTTATTACAAGAAATTAGAATTAAAAGACTCGAAACTCATTTTTCTTTGTAGTTGCATGAATTTATTGTATATATTTGATAGATGAGTCTCAATAGTAGTGATAGACATTGGTTTTCAAGAAATTAGCATGGACAGACTTGAAACTAGTTTTTTTGGGTGGTTCCATGAATTATTGTATATATTTGATACATGAGTCTCTATATTAGTGATAAACATTGGTTTTAAAGAAATTAGGATGAAAAGACTCGAAACTAGTTTCTTTTTGGTAGTTCCATGAATTTATTCTATATATTTGATAGATGAGTCTCTATAGTAGTGTTAGACATTGGTTTTTCAAGAAATTAGCATGGACAAATTGAAACTAGTTTTTTGGGTAGTTGCATGAATTTTATTATATATATTTGATACTTGAGTCTCTATAGTAGTGATAGACACTGGTTTTCAAGAAATAGCATGAAAAGACTAAAACCAGTTTTTTTGTGGTAGTTGCATGAATTTACTGTATATATTTGATAGACGAGTCTCTATAATAGTGATAGACATTGGTTTTCAAGAAATTAGGATGGACAAACTTGAAAATAGTTTTTTTGTGGTAGTTGAATAAATTTATTGTATATATTTGATATATGAGTCTCTATATTAGTGATAAACATTGGTTTTATAGAAATTAGAATGAAAGACTCGAAACTAGTTTTTTTTTAGGTAGTCGCATGAATTATTGTATATATTTGATAGATGAGTCTTTAGATAGTTTATTACAAGAAATTAGAATTAAAAGACTCGAAACTCATTTTTCTTGTAGTTGCATGAATTTATTGTATATATTTGATAGATGAGTCTCAATAGTAGTGATAGACATTGGTTTTCAAGAAATTAGCATGGACAGACTTGAAACTAGTTTTTTTGGGTGGTTGCATGAATTTATTGTATATATTTGATACATGAGTCTCTATATTAGTGATAAACATTGGTTTTAAAGAAATTAGGATGAAAAGACTCGAAACTAGTTTCTTTGTGGTAGTTCCATGAATTTATTCTATATATTTGATAGATGAGTCTCTATAGTAGTGTTAGACATTGGTTTTTCAAGAAATTAGCATGGACAAATTGAAACTAGTTTTTTTGGGTAGTTGCATGAATTTATGATATATATTTGATACATGAGTCTCTATAGTAGTGATAGACATTGGTTTTCAAGAAATAGCATGAAAAGACTCGAAACAAAGTTTTTTTATGGTAGTTGCATGATTTTATTGGATATATTTGATAGATGAGTCTTTAGATAGTTTATAATTGTGATAAACATTGATTTACAAGAAATTAGTTTGAAAAGATTTGAAACTAGTTGTTTTGTGGTAGTTGCATGAATTTACTGTATATATTTGATAGACGAGTCTCTATAATAGTGATATTGGTTTTCAAGAAATTAGAATGGACAAACTTGAAAATAGTTTTTTTGTGGTAGTTGAATAAATTTATTGTATATATTTGATACATGAGTCTCTATATTAGTGATAAACATTGGTTTTATAGAAATTAGAATGAAAAGACTCGAAACTAGTTTTTTTTGAGGTAGTCGCATGAATTTATTGTATATATTTGATAGATGAGTCTTTAGATAGTTTATGATCTTCCGGTTGACTTAGCGCAAGAGCGTTGCCTCGTCACAGTCTTCCTCACCAGCTTGTCACCACGTGCCCTCCTAGTCCACACAGCAGATAGCCTCTCTGAGAACCTGAAAAACACACAGTGGCGCCTCTGCGGCCGGTGGCGCTCCGACGCTCAAGTCAGTGACAAGAACACCCAAGAAGCTAAGAGAAAATATGCTCTGTAGGACCGTAGTAAAGGCACACAACCCTAGCAGAATGAGCTGTATGAACGTACCTCTGCAAATTCTGTTAAGGTTACCTTTATAGCCAGGTTTCTTCTCTCTCCAGCAAATCCAGATTCATTCTTCTTTCTTCGTTCGAGTCTTCCGCCACGAAGTTCTGAAATCTCGGCGAGCTTTCCTGGATTTCGACTAGAATCATCGCATCACATCCATAAACCAAACTAAACGGGGTCTCATGGGTTCCTGACTGCTCAGTGGTATGGTACGCCCAAACTATGCGGGGTACCTCTTCAGCCCATGATCCCTTAGCTTTCTCTAGTCTTCTCTTTAAACCTCTCAGCAACACCCGATTGGCAGACTCACTTGGCCATTCGTCTGTGGGTGCTCGACGGATGCAAACACCTGTTGTATTCCCACCTCTTCGCACAACTTTTTCAACAGGTGACTTGCAAACTGAGTCCCATTGTCTGACACCAGGCGTTTAGGCACACCAAACCGGCACACTATGTTCTTTCATACAAAGCTCTCGATCTTGTGTGTGGTGATCTGGGCCACTGGCTCCGCTTTGATCCACTTGGTGAAGTATTCAATCGCCACTACCAAGTACTTCATCTGCCTGACCGCCAATGGGAAGGGTCCCAGAATGTCAATTCCCCAAGTATGAAACGGCCAGGGGCTGTAATTGATTTCAGCTCTTATGGGGTGCCTTGTGCCAATCGGCGTGCTGCTGGCATTGCTTGCAGTGCTAGGCGTATCTCTTGCAATCTTCTCTCATTGTGGGCCAGTAATAGCCTGCACGGATAGTCCTTGTCGCCAGCGATCGACCTCCAATGTGGCTCCCGCAAATTCCCTCATGGAGCTCAGCCATAATCCTCGTGCACTTCTCTCCGTGTATACATACAAGAAGAGGGTGTGTAAATCCAAACCTGTACAGCTCGCCGTCAATAAGGGTAAACTTGCTGGAGCTCTTCTTTATTTTTCTGACCTCAGTTGAGTCAACTGGAAGCACACCATTCGCTAAATAACGTTGGTAAGGCGTTATCCACGTGTCTGGTTCGTGGACAGCGCAAACTTGCATCGATCTTGCCCCTTCCGCTGGGCGCGCTCTAACCCTCAACACCCTCAGAGTTTCCTGCATTAGGGATCTGTGACTTCTCGCCGGTCTTCCCATTGATCTACAAACATGGAGAACTTGGTGGTCTACCACGAATGCTCGAGGCGCTTTCAAAGTTTCTTGAATGACAGTCCTCTGCCTGCCCCCCTTGCCCGAACTGGCGAGCTTGGCTAGCAAGTCAGCTCGGGCATTCTATTCCCTTGGCACGTGCACCACTTCAAATGAAGTGAAAGATCTTCTTATCTCTTGCACGTACTCCAAGTAGGCTGCCATTTGTGGGTCCTTGGCTTGGAACTCGCCAGTTACTTGTCCGGTGACCAACAGCGAATCACTCTTGGCCATCAGGCACTCTCGCCCCCATTTCCTTAGCAGTAGGATTCCGGCGATCAAAGCCTCATACTCTGCTTGGTTGTTGCTTGCTTTGAAAGCAAACCTCAATGATTGCTCTATCAACACTCCGTTGGCCCTTCCAAAATGACCCTAGCCCCGCTGCCCAGCTGGTTGGACGACCCATCAACTGAGAGTACCCAGCGAAAGTCACCCTCGGCGTTCTGTGCCACCTCAGAGGACAACTCGACCACGAAATCGGCGAAAAACTTTCCCTTTGATCGATCCCCGGGGTTCATATCTGATGTCGAACTCCGAAAGCTCGACTGCCCACTTCACCATCCTTCCAGCCACATCGGGCTTCTTCAAAACCTTCTTGATTGGCAGATCAGTCATTTCCAGTACCGTGAAGCTCTGGAAGTAATGGCGCAATCTCCTCGCCGAGAATACAACCGCCAATGCTGCCTTTTCTAGGGCCTGGTACCTTACCCCGGGCCTTGCAGCACCTTGCTAACGAAATATATAGGCCTTTGGATCTTATCCTGATCTTGCACTAGCACTGCGCTGATCGCCC
This sequence comes from Phaseolus vulgaris, assembly GCF_000499845.2. Taxonomy (NCBI): domain Eukaryota; kingdom Viridiplantae; phylum Streptophyta; class Magnoliopsida; order Fabales; family Fabaceae; genus Phaseolus; species Phaseolus vulgaris. The sequence goes on from NC_023757.2 coordinate 20,074,672, forward strand.
TCTCAGTTATGGCAAAGTACAGCCTGAGCGGTGTTATGAGTTGGGGCTTGCACAGAACTGGAGGGCTCGCCAAATATTCCTTGAGCTTTACGAAGGCCTCCTCATACTCCTTTGTCCAAACAAACCTGTTGTTCCTTTTCAAACATTGGAAGTATGGGCCATTCTCTCCGCTTGCCCGATACGAAT